>NW_025154837.1:0-1433 GCF_004010195.1 Chiloscyllium plagiosum
GGAGTATAGTGTGCAGCTCAAAGTGTATCGTGTACAGCTCTGGAGTATTGTGTGCAGTTCTGGAGTTTTGTGTACAACTCTGGAGTATTGTGTACAGATCTGGAGTATTGTGTGCAGTTCTGGAGTTTTGTGTACAACTCTGGAGTATTGTGTACAGCTCTGGAGTATTGTGCACAGCTCTGGAGTATTGTGTACAGTTCTGGAGTATTGTGTACAACTCTGGAGTTTGTGCGTAGCTTTGGAGTATTGTGTACAGTTCTGGAGTATTGTGTACAGTTCTGGAGTATTGTGTACAGATTTGGAGTATTGTGTGCAGTTCTGGAGTATTGTGTACAACACTGGAGTATAGTTTGCCGTTCTTGAGTATTGTGTTCAGTTCTGGAGTATTGTGTACAGCTCTGGAATATTGTGTACAGTTCTGGAGTATTGTGCACAGCTCTGGAGCACTGTATACAGCTCTGGAGTATAGTGTACAGCTCTGGACTATTGTGTACAAATCTAGTGTATTGTGTACAGTTCTGGAGTATTGTATACTGCTCTGGAGTGTTGTGTACAGTTCTGGAGTACTGTATACAGCTCTGTAGTATTGAGTACAGTTCTGGAGTATTGTGGACAGTGCTGGAGTATTGTGTACAGCTCTGGGGTATTGTGTACAGCTCTGGAGTGTTGTGTACAGTTCTGGAGTATTGTGTACAGTGCTGGTGTATTGTGTACAGATCTGGAGTATTGTGTACAGTTCTGGAGTATTCTGTGCAGTGCTGGTGTATTGTGTACAGTGCTGGAATATTGTGTACAGTGCTGGAGTACTGTGTACAGCTCTGGAGTGTTGTGTGCAGCTCTGGAGTATTGTGTACAGTGCTGGAGTATTGTGTGCAGTTCTGGGGTATTGTGTACAGTTCTGGAGTATTGTGTACAGTGCTGGAGTACTGTGTACAGCTCTGGAGTGTTGTGTACAGTGCTGGTGTGTTGTGTACAGTTCTGGAGTATTGTGTACAGCTCTGGAGTATTGTGTACAGCTCTGGGGTATCGTTTGCCGCTCTGGAGTATTGTGTGCAGCTCTGGAGTATTGTGTGCAGTTCTGGAGTATTGTGTGCAGTTCTGGAGTATTGTGTACAGTTCTAGAGTATTGTGTGCAGCTCTGGAGTATGGTATACAGTTCTGGAGTATTGTGTACAGCTCTGGAGTGTTGTGTACAGTGCTGGTGTATTGTGTACAGATCTGGAGTATTGTGTACTGTGCTGGAGTATTGTGTACAGCTCTGGAGTGTTGTGTACAGTTCTGGAGCATTGTGTACAGCTCTGGAGTATTGTGTACAGCTCTGGAGTATCATGTGCAGCTCTGGAGTATTGTGTGCAGTTCTGGAGTATTGTGTACAGCTCTGGACTGTTGTGTACAGTTGAGGAGTATTGTGTACAGCTCTGGAGTATCGTGTA
>NW_025154838.1:0-1433 GCF_004010195.1 Chiloscyllium plagiosum
CCTTCCTTAATAACAGACTCTCGCAGATTGCCAGCAATAATGGTTTGGCCATATGGTTCCTGCTTTCCATCTCACTGCTTTCTTGAAGACAAACACCACATCAGAGGGTCTCCAGTTTCGCTGGAACACTCCTGCAATGCAGAGAGTTATGGAATATTTCACACAGGCCACCAGTCACTCTGTGACCACTTCTTTTGAAACCAGCTATGAATTACTGCTGTCTTGTCTACCTTTAGTGTTATCTGTCTGTTAATAACCGGTTCCTTGTGTTAGAAACATTTCCCTCCAATCACCATTTTGTTTATATTATTGAAATGCCTACAGTGCCTTCCCCTGTGGGGAATGTTGCAAAATACTGGTGTAAATTATCTGCCTGTTCCCAGTAGCCAGTTGCCCAGTCGCACCCTCCGAATATCCTAAACATACTTTCCAGATGTCATTTCTCCAAAAGTCACACACTCATCTTGAACGTGTTTATTAATACTCGGAAACGCTCGAGTTGCTTGTTTTTACATTTCTTACCAATTTACTTAAATCATATATTTTCTTCCCTTTTCCTCGGTTCATGGATTCATACAGCCATATCGTGCACAAACAGACCTTTGGCCTAATTTGTCCATGCTGGCCAGGTATTCCAAACAAAAGTAGACATCTCTTCTTGCATTTGGCCCATATGCCTCTAAACATGTTTGTCCAAATGTAGATGTACTTACATCTACCACACTTCCCCTGGCAGCTCATTCCATGCACACACCACCCTCTGCGTGAAAAAGCTGCCCCTTTGTCCCTTTAAATCTTTCGCATTTCATCTTAAAACTATGAACTCCCCTATCGTGTGGGAATTACCTTGGTTATTCACCCTATCCATGCCTCCGATGATTTTATAAACTTCGATAATGTCATCACTCAATCTCCTACACGCCATCTGATTCTAACTTCAAGAACAGGGATTTAATAATAAGCACTGCAAATTCGAAACAACATTAAAAATGACAGGTAAACAACACTCAGCCCCAAACTTCATACTGTTATTTATTTTTCTCCATGTTGCAAGACGAAGACAGCATGAAACTCTTACGAGCGCCAATAAGAAGGCAAACACCTGAATTCCTTTGTCTGAAGGGGGTGATGATCTCTACAGTGAAAATGTATCACTGGCCAGATCTATATAATACCATATGGTCAACATTCTCCTTCCTGGTCTCCCTATGACCTTGTGTGATTGTGTCTTCTTTATCTTGCACTCAATAGAGAGATGCCCTTTCCCCCATTCACATCTTAATTTCAACCATTTTTGCATCATTTTCTCGTTCACCACTGCTAAAAGCCCGTTTTGCTTTTGCCACTCACTATTTTCCCTGCCACCCATACCCCAACTTTGATAATGGATTATAAAGACCATTTTCCAATCCTTTTCAGTTCTGAAGAAGTGT
>NW_025154839.1:0-1433 GCF_004010195.1 Chiloscyllium plagiosum
AAGCGAAGCGTGGTTGAACACAATTCCATTCAGTGTCCATTGGGTTCAGTTCATCAGTTGCATACAATTCCAACAAGTCCATCACAAGGCGCTTACATTCTGTACACGCAGGAGCAATGCAGTTGATAAAATTCTATTCAGGGCGAGTGCATTAAAAGGGACAAGGCAAGAACAACACTGATGTTGCCATAACAGCCCATACATAGCGATCGACAGCACAAAGGATCCCCTGGCCATCATGTCTGCACCAGTCAAAAAGGTATAATTGGAAGCACTAGCTACCTGATGAAGGAGCAGCGCTCCGAAAGCTAGTGCTTCCAAATAAACCTGTTGGACTATAACCTGGCGTTGTGTGATTTTTAACTTTGTACACTCCAGTCCAACACCGACATCTCCAAATCATGACTCACAGTCAAGAACAACCACTTCAGTCTTCTAATCTCATTGTAAGGCTTTGTGTACCTTGGTCTCTATTGTTGAGGTTATGTTTAAGTGTAACAAAAGTGCAGACATTTCGGCCACATATGCTCGTGGTCCTGGCAGTACCACTGAAGGCCCTTAGAATAATCTATTGGTTTGTTCTTGCTTTTATTTCCAATTTACTCTTTCTTTCCTCAGCTAATGTCCCCAACACTGTACACAGTGCGCCAGATGTTGTATCCCTAATGTGCTTTATAACTGAGAAATTCACTCTCTACTTTTGCATTCAATTTCTATTGCATGACATGAGAACATCCTAGTCGCATTCTTAATTACTTGCTGGTCTTACATATAGGGTTCTGTGTTGAGTACACTCACAGCATGAGCTCCATCAGCATTCTAGAGTTCTGCAAACTCCCAAAACTTCGATTTCTTTGTCTCATCAGCTAGAAATGACAATTTCACTTGTTGCCATATAAGAATCTATTTGCCATATCTTTGCTCACTCAATTAACACAGCTAAAACTACATTTTTGCAGCCTCCTTATGGTCGCTTCATTGTTTCCCTTAGACAGAATTGTTTCTGTCCACCATTGCTTTCCATGTGGAGGCAATGTCAACGTGTTATTATCACTGGGCTGTTAATTCAATGACCGAGATATTTTCTGGGTTCGAACCCTGCTATGGCAGATGGTGGAATTTGATTTCTAATAAAAAATAGTTGGAATTAAGAGTCTAATGATAACCATGAATCTGATGTTGGAAGAGCCCATCTGGTTTACTAATGACCTGTAAGGAAGGAAACTGTTGGATTACCTACATTGACTCCTGACTCACAGCAATGTGGTTGACTCTGAACTGTCCTCTGGGCAAGTAGGAAAGGACAATAAATGCTGCCTATCTGATGAATGAATAAGCAATAAAAGTATTTATATACATTGCTTTCTATAAAGCGAATTTCCCACTTTGGGACATTGTCCAACCTGAAAAATGTGTTGCTGAAAAAGCGCAGC
>NW_025154840.1:0-923 GCF_004010195.1 Chiloscyllium plagiosum
ACAGATGGGCTGGAACAGAGGGGCTGAAACAGAGGGCGAGAAACAGTGTGCGAGAAACAGAGTGGTTGAAACAGACAGCGAGGTACACAGGGGCTGAATCAAAGAGCGAGAAACAGAGGTGCTGGTTCAGAGGGTGAGAAACAGAGTGCGAGATCCAGAAGGGCCAGAAACAGAGGGCCGAGAAACAGACGGGCGAGATACAGAGGGGCTTAAACAGAGAATGAGAAACAGAGGGCGAGAAACAGAGGGGCTGAAACAGAGGGGCAAAAAGAGAGTGGCTGAAACACAGGGCGAGAAACAGAGGGCGAGAAACAGAGGGGCTGAAATAGAAAGGCTGAAATGGAGGGGCTGAAACAGAGGGGCTGAAACAGAGGGCGGGAAAGAGAGTTGCTGAAACAGAGGGGCTAAACAGAGTGCGACAAACAGAGGGGCTGAAACAGAGTGTGAGCAACAGAGGGACAGAAGCAGAGGGGCTGAAACAGAGGGGCTGAAACAGCGGGGCTGAAACAGAGGGCGAGAAACAGATGGGCTGAAACAGAGGGGCTGAAACAGAGGGCGAGAAACAATGGGCGAGAAACAGAGCGGTTGAAACAGACGGCGAGGTACACAGGGGCTGAATCAAAGAGCGAGAAACAGAGGTGCTGTTACAGAGGGGCGAGAATCAGAGGGTGAGAAACAGAGTGCGAGATCCAGAAGGGCCAGAAACAGAGGGCTGAGAAACAGACGGGCGAGATACAGAGGGGCTTAAACAGAGAGTGAGAAACAGAGGGCGAGAAACTGAGGGGCTGAAACAGAGAGCGAGAAACTGAGGGTCTGAAACAGAGGGCGAGAAACAGAGGGCTGAAACCGAGGGCGAGAAACTGGGGGCCTGAAACAGAGGGGCTAAAACAGAGCAGCTGAAACAGAGGGCGAGAAAAAGAGGA
>NW_025154840.1:972-1433 GCF_004010195.1 Chiloscyllium plagiosum
GAGAAACAGAGAGGCTGAAACAGGGGGCGAGAAACAGAGGGGCAGAAACGGAGGGGCTGAAACAGAGGGCGAGGAACAGAGGGCGAGAAACAGAGGGTGAGAAACAGAGGGTGATAAGCAGAGTGGCTGAAACAGGGGGCGAGAAACAGAGGGCGAGAAACTGAGGAGCTGAAACAGCGGGGCTGAAACATAGGGCGAGAAACAGTGGGCGAGAAACAGAGGATGAGAAATAGAGGGCTAGAAACAGAGGGGCTGAAACAGATGGGCTGAAACAGAGGGCGAGAAACAGAAGGGCTGAAACAGAGGGAACTGGAACAGAGTGCGAGAAACCGAGGAACTGAAACAGAGGGGCTGAAACAGTGGGGCTTAAACAGAGCGGCTGAAACAGAGAGGCTTAAACAGAGTGCGAGAAACATAGGGCGCAAAATAGAGGGGCTCAAACAGAGAGGCTGAAACAGAGG
>NW_025154841.1:0-1434 GCF_004010195.1 Chiloscyllium plagiosum
ACCATCAAAGTGATCATTTATCTTCAAATTTAACACCTAGACAAGTTCATTACCCAGTACCAAATCTAATGTGGCCTCAATCCTATTTTGGCGTTCTACATCCTGTATCAGAAAGCTTTCCTGCACACAATGGACAAAACCCGACACATCTCATGTGCTTGAACTATAGTATTGGCAGTCAATATTTGGGAAATCGAATTCATCCATGACATCTACCCTGTCACTCTCGCACCTATTTAGAATAATCTTTGATACCCTTTCTTCTATATCTCTGGAAGTGTTCCAAGCGCTTTCGAAAATTCCTAAGAGGGTGACCTCTCTTTTCCTGTTTCTCATCTCAGCCCATACTACCTCAGGTGACGAGTCCTCAAACATCCTTTCTGCTGCAGTAATACAGTCCTTGACTAACGCTGCCACACCACAACTCTTTCACCATCTGCTCTGTTCTTACTGGAACATCTAAATCCCTGAACCAACGACAAACATTCCTGTCCTTGCTCATCCCAAGTCTCTGAATTGGCCACAACGTTGAAATCCCAGGTACCGAGTCATGCAGTAGGTTTGCTGGACTTCCTTTGGATCCTATTGGCATTGAAACTGACATACTTCAAATGAACGTTTTGCTTGCAGGTTCAGTCTTTCAACCCTGAAACTTTATTTACAACCTCCCTAATCTCAACCACCTCGAAACTCGAATTGCAATTTAGGTTCCCATCCCCCTATTGAATTTATTCAAAACGTTTCCAAGCGCATTAGAGAGAGTTGCAGTGGAAGGAGCGAGAGCAAGGGCCAGAGACCCGACGACAAGATCCAAGTAAAGGTTAAAAGCATAAAAGCAGGAGCGGACATGACACTGTTGGGTAAGTGAGGCTTTACATTTCAGCGGTTGCTTTACCCTAAACAATATCGGGCAAGAACATTCAAAAGGCAGACTATAATTAAAATCGAGAGATAATAAAAAAAAAACGTGCGGTGCAGAAGTATCTGGGTGCTCTTGTGAATGAAATGATATGTTTTTGAGTAGGTGAATAGGCAAAGATGCTGGATTCAGGTTCCAGGCTCTGTGCAATTATAAAGTCGATGTACTTCTGTTTGAATTGCCAGGCATTGTTTTAATACTACAATTGTGTTACCCAAATTGTTGACTTAAACAGAGTAAGTTTGTTCTAAATTAAACTCACCCACTTTAAATTATAGCATTAACAAATATACCCTCATATCATGCTTTTGCATTCAATTTTAACTTGACACATAATCTCTTTCTGCTTTCTTTTCTTCTCTTCTTAATTTTGCCAGTGTGAACCATCCATACCCAACCTGGTTCAGAGTTATGCTGTCCACCTGACAACAGTTGTAGAAGGAGTTAATTGAACTTCGATTAAATCGTGAGTTGTTTATCCAGGCATCTCGAGATGTGTTTACTCTTTCCCAACT
>NW_025154842.1:0-1434 GCF_004010195.1 Chiloscyllium plagiosum
CTTTTATGATTTTGTAGACCTCAATAAGGTCTCTCCTCAATCTCCTTTTTTCTAATGAAAACAATCCAAAGCTACTCAACCACTCTTCATAGGTAGCACCTTCCATACCAGACAACAACCTCATCAACCTTGCCTGCACCCTCTCCAAAGCCTTCACATCTTTTTGGTAATGTGGCGAAAAGAAAAGTACACAGTATTCCAAATGCGGCCGAACCAATGCCTCGTACAATTTTAACAGACCTGACAGTTCTTATACTCAATACCCCATCCGATGAAGGCAAGCATACTATATGCCTACTTGACCAATCCATCCACCTGTGAGCGACGTTCAGCGTACAATGGACTTGCACTCCCCTATCTCTCTACTCATTAACTTTTCACAATGCCATTTTGTTTACTGTATAATTCGTTCTAAAATTAGACTTTCCAAAATGCATCAACTCACAGTTTCCTGCATTAAACTCCATCTACCACTTCTCTGCCAACCCTCCAGTCTATCTATATTCTCCTGCATTCTTTGACAGTGTCCTACGTTTTCTTCTCCTCCACCAATTTTCGTGTCATCTGCAAACTTGCTGATTATACCAACAGTGCCCTTTTCCAGATCATTTATGTACATCAACAACAGCACTGGCGCAAGCATTGATCCCTGTGGAACACCACTCGTCACCTTTCTCCATTTCGAGAAACTCCCTTCAACGATGACTCTCGGTCTCCTGTTTTTCAATCAGTTCTTTAGCCACCTAGCTGGAACACTCTGCAAACCATGTGACTTCATATTCTCCGTTAGTTTACTGTCAGAACCTTATCAAACGCCTTGTCAAATCTATGTATATGACATCTACAGTCCTTCCTTCATCTATCAATACAGTTACTTACTCAACGAATTCGAGTAAGTTGGTAAGGCACGATCTCTCCCGCACAAAACCGTTTTGCCTATCACTGATAACTCCGTTCTGTTCCAAATATAAATAGATTTTACCCCTCAGTTCCTTCTCCAGCAACTTTCCCACCACTGATGTCAGGCTCACTGGTCTGTGGTTAACCGAAATGTTCAGAGTACTCTCTTGTACTGGAGGGCAAAATGATCAATTTTCCAATCTTCCAGCACGTCACCTGTGTTTAAGGATGTTACAAAGATAGCTGACAGGGCCTAGGTATTTTCTCTCTTGCCTCCCTGAGCAACCTGGAATACATCCCACCCGGTCCTGTGGATTTGTCCACCTTAATAAGCTCGAGCCTACCAAACAAATCTTACATACTTATGTGAGCGTGATTCAGAGTAATCAAACTCCTATCTCTTCTCTCCTCAGTGAACGCTGATGCAAAGAAATCATTCAGAATTTCATACATCTTCTCAGGTTAAAAATGCAGCCTTTCTTCCTTATCCTTTAGTGGACTAATCCTTTCTCCAGTTACCCGGTTGCTTCTTTG
>NW_025154843.1:0-1434 GCF_004010195.1 Chiloscyllium plagiosum
TTATTTCATCCAGATTCCTCGATTCCCTCTCCATCTGCTCTCATTTTAGTAATTGAGGGGTGAGGGGCAAATCCGTATCGGTAACTGATATAGATGCTCCTGTATTAATATTATGTTCTGCTGATTCCCAAACACAGCATCAATGAATATTCATGTGCCTACGTGAACTCATGCACACACACAATGTGAACATCTATCTCCCTCTCTCTGCCTACGTTCCTTGGCTATGTGCCCTTTCCTGCTTCACTTGTAACATTGTGGGTCTGGTTACCTTCCTGTACTGCAGTTATTCCCCTATGTTTATGAGTTTGCCTCAGCTCTCATGGCCCAATTCAGAATGTGGTTAGGATTATCTCCCACTGGGAGTCCCATGTATATAATTACACGTAAATAGAGTCCCATGTCATCTTTAAAATGCATCAAACCTATTTCATCATCACAGGGTGGGGTTTGGTAACCCTCCGTGGTCCTTACACACCTCAGGCTTCCTCTCTGTATGATCCTCGATATTACCCTTGATTCCCTGAGCCACCAAGGTTATTTTAGCCAATTCAGCCTGTCCCCTCCCCAGTGTATCCCTGTAATATCTGAAAATGCCTGGAGGCACTGATCGGCTGTGCACTGGGGGTGGAGGGGGGTGGGGAACCGGTTCACACCCTCACCCTCTCATTGCAGAGTCAGGTTATGCTGTACAGGTCGGGGCATCTGGGCCTATAAGATTTTGGCCTGACACCATCATCGGTGAGACTGTACCTCAACTAATTTATCTGTATTCTCCCAATAAGGCCCATTATTACCATTTCTCTATCAGACTGGGTATTCATTCACCAACATCTGTCGTTCAGCCTGTTAAACGGTTCAGTTTGGTTTCTGTCAGTTCCCTTTCTTGCCCCACTCCTGTCTGTCCAAGTTTGAACTTTGATGCACAGCAGTGCCATAGACATGGCCTTCTGGACCTTACAGGGCGGTGGGTCATCCCACCCATTGCCGTCCCTCTGTCCATACATAGGTGCTTTGTCATCTAACCCGTTCCAGTCAGTGTAACCATCCTCAATGCCTTCTGAGGAGAGCGGGGCACTAGAATGGTTTCGACCACACACCGTCAGCAGGGAAGTGTTGTTCTAAAGAATTCCAATCTCTATCTATAAATCTGATGGTACATGTGTTTGTCAGTTTGTGGATAATTCAGCCCCTTTGTTTTGAACTGTTTTTATACAAGCAGTTGGTTCATTATATCTTTGCCAAGAATGTTGTTTACTTTCCCATTTACTGTGATTCTGCAGGTTAGAATATTCTGAGAGTCAGTAATGTTCAATAACTGAACATTGAATGGTTTTGACTCTAACAGAGCAGTGACCTTGTTTTCAGTTAATTATTCAAATTTCCTTTTTTCTGGTTGTGTTGAATGTTACCGAAACAGGCTCTGAGCAATGT
>NW_025154844.1:0-1434 GCF_004010195.1 Chiloscyllium plagiosum
TGAGGTGCTGCATTTTGGGAAAGCAAATCTGAGCAGGACTTACACATTTAATGGTAAGGTCCTAGGGAGTGTTGCTGAACAAAGAGACCTTGGAGTGCAGGTTCATAGCTCCGTGAAAGTGGAGTCACAGGTAGATAGGATAGTGAAGAAGGGGTTTGGTATCCTTTCCTTTATTGGTCAGAGTATTGGGTACAGGAGTCGGGAAGTCATATTGCGGCTGGACAGGACATTGGTTAGGCCACTGTTGGAATATTGCGTGGAATTCTGGAATCCTTCCTATCGGAAGGATGTTGTGAAACTTGAAAAGGTTCAGAAAAGATTTACAAGGATATTGCTGAGCTACAGGGAGAGATTGAATAGGCTGGGGCTATTTTCCCTGGAGCGTCAGAAGCTGAGGGGTGACCTTATAAAGGTCTATAAAATCAGGAGGGGCATGGATACAGAACCAGAGGGCATAGGTTTAGGGTAAGAGGAGAAAGATATAAAAAAGACCTAAGGAGCAACTTTTTCAAGCAAAGGGTGGTACATGTATGGAATAAACTGCTAGAGGAAGTAGTAGAGGCTAGTATGATTGCAACATTTAAAAAGCGTCTGGATGAGTTTATGAATAGGAAGGGTTTGGAAGGATATGGACCAGGTGCTGGCAGGTGGAACTAGATTGGGTTGGGATATCTGGTTGGCATAGACGAGTTGGACCGAAGGGTCTGTTTCCGTGCTGTACATCTCTATGACTGGGGCTGTTTTCCCTGGAGCGTTGGGAGGCTAAAGGGTGACCTTATACAGGTTTATAAAACCATGAGGGGCATGGATAGAAAAATAGATAAGGTGTTTTCCCTGGGGTGGGGCAAGTCCAGAACTAGAGGGCGTAGGTTTAGGGTGAGAGGGGAAAGATATAAAAGAGACCTAAGGAGCAACATTTTCATGCAGAAGGTGGTACGTGTATGGAATGAGCTGTCAGAAGAAGTGATGGAGGCTAGTACAATTACAACATATACCTGGATGGGTATATGAATAGGAAGGGTTTGGAGGGACATGGGCCGGGTGCTGGTAAGTGGGACTAGATTCGGTTGGGATATGTGGTCGGCATGGATGAGTTGGACCGAAGGGTATGTTTTCATGTTGTACATCTCTATGACTAGATGTGGCAGGACTGCAGACTGAAATATGATCCGATGGTTGTGGGATCACTTAGCTTTGCCTATCACTTGCTGCTTATGCTGTTTGGAATGCAAGAAGTCCTACTTCACCAGGTTGACAAGTTCATTTTTTTTGGTATGCCTGATGACATGCCCTACTGCACTGAACCATAGCTCGAAGCACATTGTTTGAAATAAGCCACAATTGCAACACACCTACAGTTTGCATTTGATTGAAATACTTCCTTGTTTATTACAGCATGCTATAATTTACAGCATGTAAATTATAGCATGTGTT
>NW_025154845.1:0-1434 GCF_004010195.1 Chiloscyllium plagiosum
CCTCCTGTCAGAATTTCACCCGCAATGTGGAAGGATCCTTTCCAATTCTACCTAATCTATTCCGTTCAAAGTAAGATTCCCCGCTCATTCTTCTAATTTCCAAAGAGAATAATCCTAATCTACGCAGTCTGTCTTTATAGGCCAACCTTCTCAACTCTGGAATCAACCTAGTGAACCTCCTCTCCACTGCCACCCCCCACTCCGGCCTGTGCCAGTATATCCGTTCTCAAGTAAGGGGACCAAAAATGCACGCAATACACCAAGGATAGCCTCACCAGCACCTTTTACCGCTGCAACATAACATCACTGCTTGAACCTTCATGAACCTACATTGCATCTGTCCAATTTCTATCGAGAAGCCCCGTTACTTCTTCCTTGATAATAGACTCAAGCATCTTCCCCACTGCAAAAATTAAACTAACTAATCAATAATTCCCAATCTTTAATCCACCTCCCTATTTAAACAGTGGTGTCACACTAGCTGTTTTCCAGTCAGCTGGGACTGCCACGCAGTCTAGTGAATTTGAAAATTGAACTTGCTGTTTCTCCCGCCATCTCCTTTAATACCCTGAGATGCATTCCCTCACGGCCAGGAGACTTGTCCATCCTCAGCTCCATTAGCTTGCCTGACACTACCTCTTCCGTAATAATGTTTGTTTCCAGGTCCTCACCTACATTTGTCTCTTTGCCACCTACTGACATGTTATTAGTATCCTCCACTGTGAAGACTGACACAAAATACCTGTTCAATGCCTCGGTCATTTCATCACATCGCATAACTAAATGTCCCTTCTCATCATGACTTTAGCCACTCTTTTTTCGTTTTATATTTTTATAAAAACTTTTGCTATCCATCTTTGTATTCTGTACTAGTTCATTTTTCCCTCATGTTTATCTTTAAAGTAATCCCAATCTTCCAATTTCATGCTGTTCTTGGTCACTTGGTATGCCTTCTCTTTCACTTTGATGGCTTCCCTTATTTCCTAAGACACACAGGGCAGATTATCCCTTTTCTTACAGTCCTTCCCTTTCACTTGAATATACTTTTTGATGAGCACTTCTACAAAATCATCGTTTTAGGGAGTCCTCCACTGATCGATATCTGTCCCACCCTCTAATCTTTGCTTCCAGTCTACTTTAGCCAGGTGCACTCTCGTTCTATTGTTGTGCCCCTGTACATGCACAGGACCCTGGTATTGGATCTTCTCTTCACACTCCCCATCTGAACTCTAAGTTCTGCCATACTGTGATCACTCGTTCCAAGAGGATCCCTAACTATGAGATCATTAATTATTCATGTTGTGACTTGTTCTTCTTAGAATTTCTACTTTCCACGCAAATTAATTCAAACTCATTCTCCATAGAACATATATTGTCTCTCCACACAGGCCTGATCTCGGTCTTGAATAACAGAGAGGCACCACCTTCTTTACA
>NW_025154846.1:0-1434 GCF_004010195.1 Chiloscyllium plagiosum
TGCTTAGATACACTTAATAATCAAATCAAATTGCTAGGGATAATTTTATCAGATCGCTTCAAGACGTCTGATTATTGTTTTTTGTACAAATGTAAAGTTTCATCATTGGGTTCATTTTATGTCACATATTACTGTGATAATAATATTATGTGCTTAAATTTTTAATATGATTTTTACCATTAGTTTAAATGGAAATGAGAGATAAAAACAATCAAACATAGAATTGATGTTATGCAGGCAAGAATTTACTCCATTTTAAAAATTTAATGAGTCGTGTATTAATAGTTAGATTGACTGTATTCAAATACTAACCTGTTACATAAAAATTGTTTATAGTTTTGATCTTGTCACTCCAAGGAAAATGGATCACAAACGAGGGATTGTAGTCAGGTGGCCAGCAGGAGAAATGACTATTAGACAGGTTAAGAGCTACAATCAAGCATGCTCAGAAGTTTACTCAAGTTAATTTAAACCCTGCCCTGAGTTAAAACTGCAGCTATGACACGTTGTGACCTGTTTTGTCAGCGATAATCAGCAAGTTCCTGTGTTGACCAAATAAGGCAAATGGCATGGCCGTCAATAACGCAGACTGACACCATATTACTTTATATGGCACGTGGAATGTAGCTGTTTAATATTTGGTAGCTGCTTACCTGTAGCAATCCATTGGCGGGGACTGAACAGTGTGATCGGGATTTGGGTAATTTACTGGCTGAGAGCCAGAGGAGATTTTGCAGAAGGAGCACACTTTAAGATAAAGCAAGCAGATAAAGAATTTTGCAGGAGAAGCTCTCAAAATCAACATATGCTCTTAAGTTATCTTCAGAGAAGAAAAGGAACTGTGAGGTAAGATCTACACTGAGAGCAAACGTTGACCACTTCACATGAATCACTGCACTCCATCAAGTGCAAGACGATCTTTTCTTAGTTAAGGAGAACAATATTGCAGACGATATCCCAGGTGTGGCCTCACCAATGTCTTATATAATTGCAGCAACCCATCTTTATTACTGTACTTAAACCCCCTCACTCTGAAGGCCAACATGCAGTTTTACCACTTTACTGACTGCTGCATTTGTGGGTTGAATTTCAACAACTAATGCATGAAGACACACAGGTTTCATTGAACATGCTCCTCTCTCAATTTGCAGACATTTAAATAATAATTGGCTGACATTTTTTGAATGACCTCACATTTTTCACATTATACTGTATCTGTCATGCACCAGCCCATTCACTCTGCCTGTCATAAGCACACTGCAACATCTCTGCAACCTTCTCACAGGTCACCCTTCCATCCAGTTTTGTATCATCTGAACATTCTGTGATATTATATTTTGATTTCTCATCTAACTCATCTGCAATATACTGTGAATAGCTGGGGTTCTAGCACTGATTCCCGCAATATCAGGGATTACATGTCTTTCATTTATT
>NW_025154847.1:0-1434 GCF_004010195.1 Chiloscyllium plagiosum
CACTATCCTGTCTACTGGTAACTCCACTTTCAATGAACTATGAACCTGCATTCCAAGGTCTTTTTGTTCTGCAACACTCCCCTTAACGGTGTCAGTCCTGTCTGGATTGCTTGACCAATCCAAACTGAAACAAAGAATACTGAACAGCCTGGAAAGAGTGGAAGTTAGGAGATGTTTCCATTGGTTGGAGGGATTAGAACCAGTGGGCACAGCCTTAGAGTAAAGGGAAGACCGTCTGGTTCATGCTGATTAACAGGCCCACACTCGGGAGGGGGGAGGGTCTAATTGAAACATACAGAATCTTGAACAGCCTGGACAGAGTGGAAGTTGGGAAGGTGTTTCCATTGGTTGGAGGGATTAGAACCAGTGGGCACAGCCTTAGAGTAAAGGGAAGACCTTTCAGAGTGGAGGTAAGGAGAAACTTCTTCAGCCAGAGAGTGGTGAATCTATGGAATTCACTGCCACAGAAGGCTGTGGAGGCCAGGTCACAGAGAATATTTAAGACTGAGATAGAGACGTTCTTGAGTATCAAGGTGATGGAGGGTTACAGGAGACAAAGTGTGAGAATGTGATTGAGAAACTTATCAGTCACGATTGAATGATGGAGCAGACCTGATGGGCTGAATGGCCTAAATTTCTGCTCCGATGTCTTATGTTCTCTTGCTGCCTTGGACAGTGAGAGAGAATTGGGAGCAGGAGTAGGCCATCTGGTCTTACAAACCTGCACCAACATTCAACAGATTGGTTGGGATTCTGCCGACATCTAGATGAATAGGTTGGGACTTGTTCAATGGACCACAGGAGGTTGAGAGGTGACCGTACAGAAGTTTATAAAATCATGAGGGGGATAGATGAGGTGACTGCCAGGTATTGTTTCCCTCGGGTGGGTGGTTCAAGATTAGGCAGCAAATTTGAAGGTGAGAGGAGAAAGATTTCAAAAAGGCAGGAGGGGCACCTTTTTATCAACAGAATAGTTTGCGTGTGGAATAAATGTCCAAAGGAAGTGGTGGATGCAGGTACAATAACAATATTTAAAAGACATTTTGATAAGTACATGAATAGGAAAGGTTCAGAGGGAATTGGGCCAATCTATGTGGGACTAGTTTAGTTTGTGAATATCGTCAGCATGAGCTGAAAATGTGTTGCTGGAACAGCGCAGCAGGTCAGGCAGCATCCAGGGAACAGGAGAATCGATGTTTCGGGCATAAGCCCTTCTTCAGGAATGAGCTAAAGAAGGGCTTATGCCCGAAACGTCGATTCTCCTGTTCCCTGGATGCTGCCTGACCTGCTGCGCTGTTCCAGCAACACATTTTCAGCTGTGATCTCCAGCATCTGCAGACCTCACTTTCTCCCCCAATATAGTCAGCATGGACTAGTTGGGCTGAAGGGTCTGTTTCTGACCTGTATGACCCTGTAACTGTTCTGTACTGGTCT
>NW_025154848.1:0-1434 GCF_004010195.1 Chiloscyllium plagiosum
TTTGCAAATTCTCCCAGTGTCTGTGTGGAGATTGTACGTTCTCCCCATGTCTGTGTGGAGTTTCCACATTCTCCCCATGTCTGTGAGAAGTTTGCAAATTCTCCCCGTGTCTGCGTGGAGTTTGCACATTCTCCCCGTGTCTGTGTGGAGTTTGCACATTCTACCCGTGTCTGTGTCGAGTTTGCACATTGTCCCTGTCTCTCTGTGGACGATGCACCTTCTCCCCATGTCTGTGTGGAGTTTGCACATTCTCCCCGTGTCTGTGTTGAGTTTGCACATTCTCCGCGTGTCTGTGTGGGGTTTGCACATTCTCCCCATGTGTGTGTAGTTTGCACATTCTCCACGTGCCTGTATGGAGTTTGCACATTTTGCACGTGTTTGTGTGGCGTTTGCACATTCTCCCGGTGTCTGTGTGGAGTTTGTAGATTTTCTCTGTGTCTGTGTGGAGTTTATACTGGCCCTGTGTCTGTGTGCAGTGTGCACATTGTCCCTGTACCTGTGTGCAGTTTGCACATTCTCCCCATGTCTGTGTGGAGTTTGCACATTCTCCCCGTGACTGTGTGGAGTTTGCACATTCTCCCCGTGTCTGTGTGGAGATTTCAGATTTTCCCTGTGTCTGTGTGGAGTTTGTACTGTCCCTGTGTCTGTGTGCAGTGTGCTCCTTGTCCCTGTGTCTGTGTGCAGTTTGCACATTCTCCCCGTGTCTGTGTGCGGTTTGCACATTCTCCCCGAGTTGTGTGGATTTTGCACATTCTCCCTGTGTCTGTGTGGAGTTTGCACATTCTCCCCGTGTTGTGTGGAGTTTGCACATTCTCCCTGTGTCTGTGTAGGCGATGCACATTCTCCGCGTGTCTGTGTGGAGTTTGCAAATTCTCACTGTGTCTGTGTGGAGATTTCAGATTTTCCCTGTGTCTGTGTGGAGTTTGTACTGGCCCTGTGTCTGTGCGCAGTGTGCTCCTTGTCCATGTGTCTGTGTGGCGTTTGCACATTCTCCCCGTTTCTGTGTGGAGTTTGCACATTCTCCCCGTGTTGTGTGCATTTTGCACATTCTCCCTGTGTCTGTGTGTAGGTTGAACATTCTCCCCTTGTCAGAGTGGAGTTTGCACATTCTCCCTGTGTCTGTGTAGGCGATGCACATTCTCCGCGTGTCTGTGTGGAGTTTGCACATTCTCCCTGTGTCTTTGTGGAGGTTGCACATTCTCCGCGTGTCTGTGTGGGGTTTACACACTCTCCCCATGTCTGTGTGGATTTTGCACATTCTCCCCATGACTATTTGGAGTTTGCACATTCTCCCTGTGTCTGTGTGGAGTTTGCACACTCTCCCCGTATCTGTGTTGAGTTTGCACAATCTCCCCGTGTCTGTGTGGAGTTTGCACATTCTCCCCGTGTCTGTGTGGAGTATGCACATTCTCTCTGTGTCTGTGTGGACAATGC
>NW_025154849.1:0-1434 GCF_004010195.1 Chiloscyllium plagiosum
CGGAGTCGGTGTTACACGGAGTCGGAGTTACACGAAGTCGGCGTTACACTGAGTCGGAGTTACACGGACTCGATGTTACACAGAGTCAGAGTTACACGGAGTCAGAGTTACACGGAGTTGGTGTTACACGGAGTCGGAGTTACACGGAGTCGGAGTTACACGGAGTCCGTGTTACACGGAGTCGGAGTTACACGGAGTCAGAGTTACACGGAGTTGGTGTTACACGGAGTCGGTGTTACACGGAGTCGGTGTTACACCGAGTCAGAGTTACACGGAGTTGGTGTTACACGGAGTCGGAGTAACACGGAGTCGGTTTTACACGGAGTCGGTGTTACACGGAGTCGGTTTTACACGGAGTCGGTGTTACACGGAGTCGGTGTTACACGGAGTCGGAGTAACACGGAGTCGGTGTTACACGGAGTCGGAGTTACACGGAGTCACTGTTACACGAAGTCGGTGTTACACGGAGTCGGCGTTACACGGACTCGGTGTTACACAGAGTCAGAGTTACACGGAGTCGGAGTTACACGGAGTCAGAGTTACACGGAGTCGGACTTACACGGTGTCGGTGTTACACGGAGTCGGTGTTACACGGATTCGGAGCTGCACGGAGTCGGTGTTACACAGATTCGGTGTTACACGGAGTCGGTGTTACACGGAGTCGGTGTTACACGGAGTCGGTGTTACACAGATTCGGTGTTACACAGAGTCAGAGTTACATGGAGTCGGTGTTACACGGAGTCAGAGTTACACGGCGTCAGTGTTACACGGAGTCGGTGTTACACGGAGTCGGTGTTACACGGAGTCGGAGTTACACGGAGTTGGAATTACACGGAGTCGGTGTTACACAGATTCGGAGTTACACGGAGTCGGTGTTACACAGATTCGGTGTTACACGGAGTCGGAGTTACACGGAGTCGGTGTTACACAGATTCGGTGTTACACGGAGTCGGTGTTACACAGATTCGGTGTTACACGGAGTCGGTGTTACACGGAGTGGGTGTTACAAGTAGTCGGCGTTACACAGAGTCGGTGTTACACGGAGTCAGCGTTACATGGAGTCGGTGTTACACGGAGTCGGTGTGACGTGGAGTCGGAGTTACACGGAGTCAGCGTTACACGGAGTCAGAGTTACACGGAGTCGGTGTTACACGGAGTCGTTGTTACACGGACTTGGTGTTACACGGAGTCAGAGTTACACGGAGTTAGAGTTACACGGAGTCGGTGTTACACGGAGTCGGTGTTACACGGAGTCGGTGTTACACGGAGTCAAAGTTACACGGAGTCGGTGTTACACGGAGTCAAAGATACACGGAGTCGGCGTTACACGGAGTCAGAGTTACACGGAGTCGGTGTTACACGGAGTCAGAGTTACAGGGAGTCAGAGTTCCATGGAGTCGGTGTTACACGGAGTCAGAGTTACACGGAGACGGA
>NW_025154850.1:0-1434 GCF_004010195.1 Chiloscyllium plagiosum
CAATTACAACACAGTTTCTCATTTATACAATACTTCAACCTTTACTCATTCGTTGAAAGAAAGTAAATGCATTCATTCGTTTGTTGATTCTAAATTCAATCGTTCATTAAATGAACCAACCAGTATTCATTGATCCACGGTAACAAGCTGTTCGTGTTAATTCAATGAGCAGAGCTTCACTCTTCATTCAAAGCCTCAAGTTTAACTCATTCATTGAAAGAAACAAACTGTATTCGTTTATTCCCTGAAATAAACTTCATTCATTCATTCAATGTATCAGACGTTATTTAGTGATTCAATGAAACCAACTGCACCAGATGATTCCATCATTAGAGCTTCTCTCATTCATTCAATGTCTCGAGCTTAACGCATTCATTCAACCAAACAAACTGTTTTTATTCATTCAATAAATCAACCGTTATAAATTGATGTAATGAAACAAACGGCAAGTGCAGTAGAGCTTCTCCCATTCATTTAATGTCTCAAGCTTAATACATTCCTTCACCCGAACAAACTATTCATTCTTTCAATGCCTCAAGCTTAACTCATTCATTGAAAGAAACAAACTGTATTCGTTCATTCGCTGAAAGAAACTTCAATCATTCATTCAATGTATCAGTCGTTATTCACTGATTCAATGAAACAAACTGCACCAGATGATTCAATGATTAGAGCTTCTCTTATTCATTCAATGTCTCGAGCTTAACGCATTCATTCAACCAAACAAAGTCTTTTTATTCATTCAGTAAATCAACCGTTATAAATTGATGTAATGAAACAAACTGCAAGTGCAGTAAAGCTTCTCTCATTTATTTAATGTTCGGTTGAAGGAATGTATTGCACTTGCAGTTTGTTCCATTGCATCAATTTATAACGTTTGATTTTTTGAATGAATGAAAACAGTTTGTTTAATTGAATGAATGCGTTAAGCACGAGACATTGAATGAATGAGAAAAGCTCTAATGCACTTGCGGATTGTTTCATGACATCAATTTATAACGGTTGATTTACTGAATGAATAAAAACAGTTTGTTTGGTTGAATGAATGCGTTAAGCTCGAGACATTGAATGAATGAGAGAAGCTCTAATCATTGAATCATCTGGTGCAGTTTGTTTCATTGAATCAGTGAATAACGACTTATAAATTGAATGAATGATTGAAGTTTCTTTCAGCGAATGAACGAATACAGTTTGTTACTTTCAATGAATGAGTTCAGCTTAAGGCATTGAATGAATGAGAGAAGCGCAGATCATTGAAACAATGAATATCGTTTGTTTCATTGAATAAATGAGTACAGTTTGTTCGGTTGAAGGAATGTATTAAGCTTGAGATATTAAATGAATCATCTGGTGCACTTTGTTTCATTGCATGAATGATTAACGACTGATAATCATTGAATAAATGATTGAAGTTTCTTTCAGCGAATGAACGAA
>NW_025154851.1:0-1434 GCF_004010195.1 Chiloscyllium plagiosum
ACAGCGACAGTGCAGTCTTCACACACAGCGACAGTGCAGTCTTCATACACAGCAGCAGTGCTCTTCTCACACATGACAACAGTTCAGTCATCATACACAGCAGCAGTGCAGACTTCACACACACAGCAGTGCAGTCCTCACACACAGGAACAGTGCAGTCTTCACACGCAGCGACACTGCAGTCTTCACACACAGCGACACTGCAGTCTTCACACACAGCGACACTGCAGTCTTCACACACAGAAGTGCTCTTCTCACACACTGCAACACTGAAGTCTTCATACACAGCAGCAGTGCAGTCTTCACACACAGCAACACTGCAGTCTTCACACACAGCAACACTGCAGTCTTCACACAAAGCAACACTGCAGTCTTCACACATAGTAAGAATGCAGCCTTCACACACAGCAGCAGTGCAGTCCTCGCACACAGCAACACTGCAGTCTTCACACACAGCAACACTGCAGTCTTCACACACTGCGACACTGCAGTCTTCACACAAAGCAGAAGTGCTCTTCTCACAAACTGCAACACTGAGGTCTTCATACACAGCAGCAGTGCGCCTTCACACACAGCAGCAGTGCATCCTCACACACAGCAACAGTTCAGTCTTCATACACAGCAGCAGTGCAGTCTTCACACACACTGCAACACTGCAGTCTTCACACACAGCAACACTGCAGTCTTCACACATTGCAACAGTGCAGTCTTCACACACAGCAGCAGTGCTGTTCTCACACACACCAACAGTTCAGTCTTCATACACAGCAGCAGTGCCACCTTCACACACAGCAACACTGAATTCTTCACACACAGCGAGACTGCAGTCTTCACACAGAGCAGAAGTGCTGTTCTCACACACTGCAACACTGAGGTCTTCATACATGGCAGCAGTGCAGCCTTCACACAGAGCAGCAGTGCATCTTTACTCACAGCAACAGTCCAGTCCTCACACACAGCGACAGTGCAGTCTTCACACACAGCAACAGTTCTGTCTTCAGACACATCAGCAGTGCAGTCTTCACACACAACACTGCAGTCTTCACACACAGACACACTGCGGTCTTCACATACAGCAACAGTGCAGTCTTTACACATAGCAACAGTGCAGTTATCACACACAGAAACAGTGCAATCTTCACACACAGTAGCACTGCAGGATTCACACACAGCAACAGTGCAGTCTTCGCACACAGCAACACTGCAGTCGTCACACACAGTAACAGTGCTCCCTCACACACAGAAACAGTGCAATCTTCACACACAGTAGCCCTGCAGGATTGACACACAGCAACAGTGCAGTTATCACACAGAAACACTGAAGTCTTCACACACAGCAACACTGAAGTCTTCACACATAGCGACAGTGCAGTCTTCACACACAGCAACTGCGCAATCTTCTAACACACTGCAACAGTGCAGTATTCACACAAA
>NW_025154852.1:0-1434 GCF_004010195.1 Chiloscyllium plagiosum
CTTCAGTAAACTAACAAGTCCCACTACCTATTTTTTGTCAGTCAACTGATTAACTACTTTGTAACTAAATGTTGTGATTCATCTAAATATTACTCTGTCCTTTCATAAAAATGATTTTTAAATTATTTTTCAATTTATGAATTGTCAGAAAATTGTTTTTATTTTTCCATTTACCTGTTCATTTTGACTGTAAAATTAAAATGCTTTGAAAATATTGGAATGTGTTCATTTGAAAATAAGCTTTTCACATCTCTCACATATCTTGCTTGTTGCATTGTGGATTAAGAATGTTTCCTGGTGGAATTCCAGTAAAAGCCAAATATTTGTTGACTTTAACTAAGATCTTAACATCCAATTATCAATCTGTTGTTACATCATATAAAATATATCAATGTTATTGAAATCAATACTCACACAAACTATTGCACATAAAGCCCCACAAAGGTCTTCTTGGCGATAATGCAAGGTTACAGGAATATGGAAGGGAGATGAGTTTGGGTGGGATAATCTTCGGTGGAGTAGTGTGCACTTGATGGGCTGAATAATATGCTTCCACGCTGAGGGAATTCCATAATTACTGTTCAGTATAGCAATCTGAGTAAGTATCTTATTGTTCCTGAGATCAATAAACCCAGGAAACATTTGGTTGTCATTCCATCCAAGAAATACAATTGATATCTAAGATTGCAATTCAGTAATTGCATATGATTCTTGTTGCTTAAAGCAATAGTCATACTTTATCATGAATTATCAAGGATGCAACAGCAAAGCGATTGAAATGTTGATAGTTCTAATTTGTAGCAAGCTTCCAAACTGCTTTCCAGTTCAAATATCACAAAAATTGTGTAATTTTGCCTGAGTACAATCATAGATGTAAATATTTTGAGTTCGTGTCCATTAAAAATAAATCTGCCTATTCAGAGCAAATACTGAAAGTTGCCACTGTAATTTTACGGAGAACAGTGGAAACTCAAGTCAAAGAGATCACAAAGGTTCAGAGAGATCCAGTTACAACCAGCTAAATAGTTGTGTATTGGAGGAGTTTCATTCAGAGTTGCTGTCATCTTGACTTTTTTTTAGATTAGATTAGATTACAGTGTGGAAACAGGCCCTTCGGCCCAACAAGTCCACACCGACCCGCCGAAGCGAAACCCACCCATACCCCTACATTTACCCCTTACCTAACACTACAGACAATTTAGTATGGCACATCTTTGGAAGGTGGGAGAAAACCGGAGCACCTGGAGGAAACCCACGCAGACACGGGGAGAACGTGCAAACTCCACACAGTCAGTCGCCTGAAGCGGGAATTGAACGCAGGTCTGTGGTGCTGTAAGGCAGCGGTGCTGTGAGGCAGCAGTGCTAACCACTGTGCCACCGTGCCGCCCTAAATCTGCCTATTTCCAGTGCAATCATCAATTATAAATGTGTAAT
>NW_025154853.1:0-1434 GCF_004010195.1 Chiloscyllium plagiosum
GGGATTTTCCTCAACCCTGTTTGCTAAAGATATTTCATGACCACTTTTACCCCTCTTAATTCCTCAATATTTACTGTGAAATGTGGTTCATGCAAAGAAAATAAACATTTGTTCGTGCGAGTGGAAACTCAGATCTTTTCAAACTGTTTTGTGCCAAAAAATATTTGAAATCCGTCTCAGTGCAAATAAAAACCAAGAGAAGAAACATCTTGGGAAGTGTACTTTTCAGCCACTGTCCCCCCAAAGTACTTCTGCGGTAGAATATAGTGAGGGCTTGTCACAGGGGCACAATGTTAACTATGGGTGTTTTGAACATGCAAATTGACTTAATTAATCATCTTGACAGTGATATCCACGAATAAAAATTCATGGAGTGTATGAGAGATTATTTCTGATAGCAGGATGGCATGGAACCAATCAGAGAATGGGCTAATTTCGATTTGATATTATGTAACAAGGAAGGATTGGTGGATGAGCTTTGACTTGGAAGGAGTAAACACAACATGCTGGAGTTTCACATTCAGATTGAAAGAGTGAAGACTGAGTAATGCATAAGAGTTTTAGTGTTAGGCAATGGTAATTATACTGGCCTAAGGAAGGATTTGCCTGGGTGGACTGGGGGCTGGGTAGGGTGGGAGAAAAGCATAGTCAAAGGCAGGCAGATGAAGAAATTTGGCAAATAATTCAGGAGATATTGAAGACCGAACAGGAGTTGCATAACGCGGAAAAAAAAATCATCCATATCTTGATAAGGAAGTCAAGGATAACATGAAGGCAAATCCTAGTGCATATCATACTGCACCTGTTAGTCACACTATGGAGGATTGGGCAAGTCAGTGGCCTCTTGGTATTATCACTGAATTCTTATGTGATAAGCCCAAATAATGTTCTGGTGACCTGGGTCCAAATCCTGCCACAGCAAGAAGGGGAGCATGAATTCAAATCTGGAATTAAGAGACTGATAGTGGTTATGAATCGATTGCCAAGAAAAACCCACCTGGTTCACTCATGTCCTTTAGGTAAGGAAACTGCCATCCTTACTATAGATTCACCACTCTCAGCTGAAGGCCTTTCTGACCGGACGGGTCACCTGAAAGAATAATCTTACGATGGGCAATAATAAATTTACCATGGAGTTACAAAAATGAACAATTATTAAAGCATGCTGTGAAATGGACCCCAGCTTTGACTGAAGTCTCTGTGCTAATCCACATGCTGCAGAATCCAGACAGGCTGCAGATACCCACAGACGGTTTGCAAACAAACCTGAAACTACAGATCCTGTAATACTCACCTGTAAGTTGGACCTGAATAGGACAATGGAATGTTGCCCTTGAGCCAACCCTTGATTGAGTCTGATTGATCAGGGTAAATGAACCTGATCATTCCATTAAGATCCTACTTACCTTCCCAAAAGGGCGTGAAGACTTGGAA
>NW_025154854.1:0-1434 GCF_004010195.1 Chiloscyllium plagiosum
CAATTAAAGCTCCTTAGCTCCTGTGTCATGCTGGTGTAAATTGCCTTCCACCATTTCTTTTTTACCTAACCGAAACTCTTGACTTCTTCCTGTTCATAGCTATCTTAAAACAGAACGAGCTGTGATGACTGTTTTCAAAAGACTCTCCCACTGAAATGTCATTCACTTGACCAGGCTCATTAGCCAATACATGTTACACTCTGCCAGTTGGGCTATCCACATACTGTTTCAAGAAATACACTTACATGCATTTAAGGAAGTCTACTCTGTTTCCCTCTCTTGCTGTAAGGGAGTTCCAATGAACATTGGGGAAGGTAAAGTCACCCGTTATGAAAATTCTTTTGTTATCGAATCTTTCCATAATCGGCCACATATTTGTTCCCATTTGTTGTTGGAGTTCCTACGTTAAAATACTGGCAGATTGTTTGCACCCATCTCATTTTTCAGCTCGAGCCCACTTGCCTCAATGGATGTGCCCTTCTGCATTTACTCTCAGACTGATGACGTAACATTCTGTCTGAGAGTAATACAACTCGTCCATATTTTTTACCTTCTTCTCTATCTCGTCTAAACCAACGAAATCCTGGAGCCTTTCCAGTTCCTCTCTCAACCAAGTCTCTGCAGTGGGCACATCATCTTAGTCTTACGTACTGATCCAGGCTCTACGCTCATTTGTCTTACCGGTAATACTCCTTGTATTGATGTAAACACACGTTAGACCATGAGTGCTGTTGTGCTCATTCACCCCTCTCTGCTTGTCCATTCTTTCTGATTCAATGGTCTTAGCACCTGCCTTCCCGTCAATCTATCCACTTGTTGTCCTGCTTCTGTAATTGCATCCCTGCCACTCCAGTTTAAGCCCTCCCATGTCGTACGAGCGAAAGTTGCAGCGAGGATATTGGTTGGTCTCCACTTTCGGAGCAATAAGTGCCTCTTTTACAGTTCACCCTGGCAGCAGAAGAGCTTCCACTGATCCAAGATCCAAAAAGGCCATGCCCTTGCATCAGTTTATTCTCCATGTATTCATCTCCCCTAACTTTCTATTCCTTGCAACGCCAATACGTGACGCTGGCAGCTATTCAGAGATTAATATTGTTGAGGTCCTGCTCTTCAGCCTCTTTCTACTCATTCTGACGGATCTGTAGTGTCTCCGTGTATAACTCCATACCCACAACCGCTGAACTGCTCTGTTTCTACATGGTTCTGAACAACAGCATTCTTGTCAACCCTAATCTGGTCTATCTGTTAATGTGATTCGATCCTCTCAACACTCTGGTTATCATTGACTTGCTTTGTATCTGCATGTGGATCCATTCCCACAGCATTTAAATTCATATTAACCAGAGTCACGGCTCTGTCGTTACCGTTGACATGGACTTTCCCTGCAACTGACTACAGACACTCAATACTATGGTTCCCAGTGATCTGCTCTGT
>NW_025154855.1:0-1434 GCF_004010195.1 Chiloscyllium plagiosum
CGAATATGCCTCCACCTCTGTCCCTGGTAGCGTATTCCATATCCCATAAACTCTCTGAATAATGAAATCACTAAGTTATGGACCAGGGGTTCTGTTCACTTTTAAGCCAGCTGATGTTTCCTATTGATTCTTAATTCCGGAAGCAAACTGTTCAGAAGCTTCACAGTCCCTCTTCCTAACTATTTGCACACTGTGAACAACTGATCAGTTCTCAATCGCATATATCAATAGCAGGTCAGAGCTGCAGCACTGCATGCATATCTGGTATTCACAAACAATAATAGAAACCACTACAAGCAATATGCACTGTTGCGACCCCAACGAAATACGATTGGAAAAGAGAGACCTCAGTCTGCATTTTCTGGCTTTATGTCCCCCAGTGAGACCACAGGAGGATATCCCCGTGTGTGGAATGTTAAGATTGAAGCACACTTTTTCTGTCTCCTAGATCCAATAATTCCATGTGTTTTAGAGAGAAGTTACTGCAGTAAAGTACCATGTGATGAGACAATTTCAGTAAGGACCATTGGGGCATGCCCACACTTCCAAGTGTGCTGCCTGCCTTTCTTGCCAGCGATGAAGAAAAGGGAACATGCATCTCTGGAAAACATTTGAGTTTCCGAATGGAGAGATCTGTCATCTCAATGATTCCATCTTCATTTCATGATCTCAATACAATGAGCTCTGGCGCACTGCTTTCTTAGACACATGAATAAAATTAAATGACACCAACAAACATAAATTGTCCAAGTTTCATTTCCCATTCAGATCATAGTTCTAACATAATGACAGGGACGAGGACAACGGTCACAGAATAGGCAGGATACCGCGGGAACATTGTCTTTGTTGCAACTGAGGTGCTGTGTAGGCCTTTGGTGACATGGCAGTTGGAAGACCATGTTCAGACCGGATCACCACAGTGTAGGAATGGTATGGAGGCTCTGGGGAGGCTCCAAAAGGGATTTGGCAGGATAGGAGAGGACTAACTGCAAGAAGTGAATGCAAAGCCTTTGATCGTTTCTGCTGGACTCTGGTAGTAGGAGGGACGAAGTGTCAAAAGCACAAAAAATGATGCAAGGACAGATTATCCAGGCGGAGCTTTTTTTTTTATCTCCAGGGCGTATATGTCAAATATAGGTAGACATATATTTAAGGTGAAGGAAATACATGTGGAATCATATGAGGAATGTTTTTACAGCGAGGGATGTAGGCGTCGGGACCACGCTACCAGGAGAGGTGGCTGAACTGGATATCGAAGCAAAGCTTATGATTAGATGCATAAATGAACGAATAGAGTGCAGGCAGATAGAATTAGTTTAATATAGTAGCATCGTGGGCAGAACCAGCCGTTCCTGTACAGTAACGTTCTATATTCTCTGGATCAGTTTAGTAACAAAGGATAGCAAGACTTGCTCGGGTTGTTTTGCTTTGAAG
>NW_025154856.1:0-1434 GCF_004010195.1 Chiloscyllium plagiosum
TGTTACAATTGTACCAGCCTCCAACACCACATCTTCTCGCAACTCATTCCATTCACGTACCACACTCTGGGTGAAAAGGTTGCCCCTTAGGTGTCTTTTTTATCTTTCCCCTTTCAAACTAAACCTATGCAGTCTAGTTATGAATTCCCCGAACCAGGTAAAGGACTTTGTCTATTTATGATATCCAAGCTCCTCATAATTTTATAAACCTCTATAAGTTCACCCCTCAGCCTTCGAATCTCCAGGGAAAACAGCCCCAGTCTGTTCAGCCTCTTCCTATAGCTCAAATCCTCCAACCCTGGAAACATTCTTGTAAATCTTTCTGAACCCTTCCAAGTTTCATAACCTCTTTCCGGTAGGAAGGAGACCAGAATTGCACCCAATATTCAAATAGTGGCCTAATCAATGTACTGTACAGCCGGAACATGGCCTCCCAACTCCTGTACTCAACACTCTGACCAAAAAAGGAAAGCATACCAAACTCCTTCTTCACTAAATTATCTACCTGCAACTCCACTTACAAGGAGCTTTGAACCTGCACTCCAAGGTCTCTTTGTTCAGCCACACTGCCTCAGACCTTTCCATTCAGTATATAAGTCCTGCTAAGATTTGCCTTCCCAAAGTGCAGCACGTCGCATGTATCTGAATTAAACTCCATCACTTTTTCCTTGTATTTAATCGTGTTTTTTAGCGTATCAGAATGTCCAACTGTGTTAGTCAGAATTACCTCACACCAGCTATACAATAAACCAATGGTGTTAGTTCCCATTGTTGTTCTACTTCTGCCACTATGGTTTTTCATAATTCTACTTAATATTATTCTACTGTCACTACTAGGTATTCTACTGCCACCTGTGCTACAATGACCTTCCATCCCAGACTAACCTGTCATGATTAGATATTTAGCTACTCCATCTATCACAATGTTTTCCTGTTCCAAGTTGACTCTACTAACTACTGATTAGATACTTAGTGTCATATATTTCCGTCTGCAAGCGTCTCAAGCAGGCTGACTGTACTATCAATTATTTATTTAAAGTCATGTCCTAAGTATGTATTATCACGACTTGTCCCAAACTGCCATGATGATATTGAGTAGGCAAGGGTGACTTTACTAATTGCTTTTATCTCCGTCTGCCATTGTAACCTTTCAGCCCAGTCTGACTCTGCTATTTGGTGTAGGAGCATTCCACTATTCTTTTCCTATCCTGCCACACTGGCCCCATCCTGCCCCAGTGACCCTGTGACGAATGTAGCATTCCGCAGACCCCTTGTAACAGATGGCCAGTAGTTTCCATGTCTTTACCCTTCCCATGCTTTCATGCTCTGTATTTTCTGTACAGTGTTCGGTTCTTTCATCAGACATCTGTTTAACTTCACCCCACTTTCCAGTACCTGGGCCTTATACATGTGTGCTCTAACTTCTCAAGTATT
>NW_025154857.1:0-1434 GCF_004010195.1 Chiloscyllium plagiosum
CGACAGTGCAGCACTTTCCCTGTGATAACACGCTGAC
Organism: Chiloscyllium plagiosum; assembly: GCF_004010195.1. Classification (NCBI taxonomy): domain Eukaryota; kingdom Metazoa; phylum Chordata; class Chondrichthyes; order Orectolobiformes; family Hemiscylliidae; genus Chiloscyllium; species Chiloscyllium plagiosum. Next base: position 38 of record NW_025154857.1, read on the forward strand.
AGTGCAGCACTTTCCCTGTGATAACCCACCGATAGAGCAGCACTTTCTCTGTGATAACCTGCTAACAGTGCAGCACTTTCCCTGTCACAACCCACCGAAGGTGCAGCACTTTCCCTGTGATAGCCCACCAACAGTGCAGCACCTTCCCTGTGATACCCAACAACAGTGCAGCACTTTCCCTGTGATAACTTGCCAACAGTGCAGCACTTTCTCTGTGATAACCCACAGACAGTGCAGCACTTTCCCTGTGATAACCCACAGATAGTGCAGCACTTTCCCTGTGATAACTTGCCAACAGTGCAGCACTTTCCCTGTGATAGCCCACCAACAGTGCAGCACTTTCCCTGTGATAACCCACTGACAGTGCAGCACTTTCCCTGTGATAACCCACAGACAGTGCAGCACTTTCCCTATGATAACTTGCCAACAGTGCAGCACTTTCTCTGTGATAACCCACCGACAGTGCAGCACTTTCCCTGTGATAACCTACTGACAGTGCAGCACTTTCCCTGTGATAACCCGATGACAGTGCAGCACCTTCTCTGTGATAACCCACCGACGGTTTTGCACTTTCTCTGTGATAACCCTATGACAGTGCAGCATTTTCTCTTTGATAACCCTATTACAGTGCAGCAATTTCCCTGTGATAACCCACCGACAGTGCAGCACTTTTCCTGTGATAACCCACCGACAGTGCAGCACTTTCCCTGTGATAACCTACTGACAGTGCAGCACTTTCCCTGTGATAACCCTATGACAGTGCAGCACTTTCTCTGTGATAACCCACCGACAGTTTTGCACTTTCTCTGTGATAACCCTATGACAGTGCAGCATTTTCTCTTTGATAACCCTATTACAGTGCAGCAATTTCCCTGTGGTAACCCATCGACTGTGCAGCATTTTCTCTGTGATAACCTGCCAACTGTGCAGAACATGCCGTGATAATACACCAACAGTGCAGAAATGTCTCTATGATAACCCGCCGACAGTGCACCACTTTCCCTCTGATAACCCATCGATAGTGCAGCACCTTCCCTGTGATATCCCAACGACAGTGCAGCACTTTCTCTGTGAAAACCCGCCGACAGTGCAGCACTTTCCCTGTGATAACCCACTGACAATGCAGTACTTTCTCTGTGATAACACGCCGACAGTGCAGCACTTTCCCTGTGATAACCCACCGACAGTGCAGCAGTTTCTTTGTGATAACCCACCGACAGTGCAGCACTTTTCCTGTGATAACCCACCAAAAGTGTAGCACTTTCTCCGTGATAACCCACCGACAGTGCAGCACTTTCTCTGTGATAACCCACCAAAAGTGTAGCACTTTCTCCGTGATAACCCACCGACAGTGTAGCACTTTCCCTGTGATAACCCACCAAAAGTGTAGCACTTTC
>NW_025154858.1:0-1434 GCF_004010195.1 Chiloscyllium plagiosum
TACCGTGTCTGTCCATGAAACGTCTCTCGTTCCCGCTCTGCTAATTAACAAAAAGCCTGCCAGTTGTTCTTATTTAAAATAATTTCCTCCATGTGCGTTCCTTCTCAAACAATGAGTTTCGCATTCAACCATGCCTATCGTGCGCACACACACGCACTGTCCCTCAGTTTCTGATGAACACACACACACAGCAAACCTTCCCATTGTAGACAGTAATCTGTTGCGAGTATAGTTTGCATATGATAGTAATGTTTGCAATAATCTCTATGCTGGGCAGATAGTGCAGTTTACTGAGCAACACACTAGCGTGGTCTGCACAGCTCTCCATGCTGGGCTGTCATCTTGTCCCAGTTTATGTTGTTTGTGGCGTTCTGTGAAGCAGATTCAGAATTTGATGTAACAAACCATTCCAGCTGATCTGACAATGCCTTTATTCAATGTTCTCATTCTTGTCATTTTACTCTCGAAGATCTCACGTCTCCAGTTAGTCCCACTGCCCTGTTTTTTCCCCATATTTCCACAGCATCTTTTCAGTTAATTAACTGTCTCTTTCTGTCTTGAAGGTGAATCTTTCTGTCCCTCTGTATCTTTCCCTGGCCTTTGCTTTTGGCTCCCTAGTGTATCGAGTGCAATCATTGTGAAGCTGAGAAAGAGTGAAATGGTGTGTGTCAGACTGTTGTTCACTTCCCGGTATGTCCCACGTGATGGTCCATGGACAGGGGTGTTTCAGAAGTTATGAGACACATCCTTGTAACTTGGTCTGTACCTGAATTTGGCCCTCTCAGGTGACCTTGCGATCAGTAGCACGAGGAAACCCCTAGAGTAAAGGACCAGACATCTAAATTGTGTGACAATGCTGTCTCTTTTTAAAAAAAAGTTATTTTCTCCTTTTTTTAAATAAGAGATCTTGAAGGCCAAACTACCTGCTGAAAACGGCTCAAGTAAATGACTTATGACGCTTTTAGGGTTTTTAATAAATAGTAGTAACAACGGCCTAGTAACTTATCCCCAGCTGCTACTCTCTCTGAAACCTGACTTGATGCTGATTCCTCCTGGATTGGAGAACTGTATGCAAGAATGTATGTCTGAATGTTCCTTTTTGCCAAGGGGTGTGTTTATGGCATGTTAGTATATTGGAACAGTTCATCTGAGAAGGTACTGTATCCATTATTCGGTGAAGGTTTCCAATAGTTAAATTATTCTAAATTCCTCGTCATTTTGAATGGATTTTCATTAGAGTGTTTAAATACATTGTATTCTACTTAATGGTGAGTGGTATGACTAGTTGCATCACATTGGAACACCCACTTCACATCTACCTTTAAAATAAGAAAAGGTTGGCATCCAAGCTACCTTCTTAAACTAGTTTGAGGCAGTCTGGTTGGTCTATAGCAAACTGGAAACTCTTGTCTGGTTCAAAATCGATGATACCAA
>NW_025154859.1:0-1434 GCF_004010195.1 Chiloscyllium plagiosum
TGGTTAAAAGTCTCAGCCTTCAATGCACTTCATAACGCAGTCTGAACAGTCATCTTCAGTACAGAATTCTTCAGATTCGCTCGCCTTGGAGTGAAGAAATTCCTCCTCATCTCCATCTTAAATGTGTGAGCTCCCGTATTCTGAGACAATGCCCTTCTGATCCCAGACTCTCACACACGTGAAAACAATCTCTCCACACCTCCACTGTCAAGTCGCTCTAAGAATTTTTAAAAATGTCATCTTTTCGCATTCGTCAGGGATAAGTAAAAGGTAGTTGGAATGGGTTTGGAGTGTTCCTCTTCTGAGGGTCGATGTGGACTTGTTGTGTCAAAGGACCTGTTTTCACTCTGAAAGGATTCTATTCTATGTTTCTGATTTTTCATAATTGTCTGGGGCGCAGTAAAATAGCAACCACATTGCTGTGGGTCTGGAAACACATGAATGCCAGACCAGGTAAGGATGTCAGATTTTATTCCCTCAAGGATGATGGTGGATCATTTTTTCTCTTGTCAAGTAGTATTATGTTCTTGTTTTCAAATTATTATTGAATTAAAATTGCACCTTCTGCCTTAATGGGATTAAAACTTGGGTCCACAGAACATTACGTGACTTTCTTGATTAATAGCCCAGTGACAATAGTACCAGGAGAAAGTGAGGTCTGCAGATGCTGGAGATCAGAGCTGAAAATGTGTTGCTGGATAGCGCAGCAGGTCAGGCAGCATCCAAGGAACAGGAGAATCGACGTTTCGGGCATAAGCCCTTCTTCAGGCCTATTGCCTTCTCTATTCACATTCACATAGTTGAACCTGACAGGTTCTGACTTGTAAGAAGTCTATCAAAATGGGAGAGCAGAAACTGATAGGAACAGATCACTGACTGTATACACATTGCAAAAACTGGCATGTGCAGATTGGTAAGTGCCTTTACACATTACCAGACCAGATACTGACAGACAGGGATTAGTAACGAATTAATTCACAATTTACACTGCCGAAGCTTTGAGGCATACACTGATAATCACACAAATATCTTCACTAAGCAGAAACTAGGGGGTACAGCTTGATAACCACACACTCATATTCAATTAACAGAAACTGACAGTAACAGAATGATAACTACACTCACACAGTGACGCAACAGAAACTAGACGGTTCAGATTGATAACAACGTTTTTATATTCATATTTCAGAAAATGACAGGCATGATGCAATGAATGTATTTGCATTTTTACAAGGAGAAACATTCAAGGTTATATTAATAACTGCACACACACACTCGTGTAGCAGAAACTGACAGGTATAAATCAATAAGTACCTGTCAGGCAGGGAGGAAAGGGTCGTGTGAGGGAGCCGTGGTTTAATAAGGAATTGGAATCCCTTGTTAAAGGGAAGAAGGCGGCCGATGTAAAGATGAAGCGTGAAGGTTCAATTGGGG
>NW_025154860.1:0-1434 GCF_004010195.1 Chiloscyllium plagiosum
TAAGTGACTCCAGCGGCTGAATGGCCTCCTCCTATTCCCGTGTAAGAGACTCAAGGGACTGAATAGCCTCCTCCTGTTCCCGTGTAAGTGACTCCAGGGGCTGAATGGCCTCCTCCTGTTCCCGTGTAAGTGACTCCAGGGGCTGAATGGCCTCCTCCTGTTCCTGTGTAAGAGACTCAAGGGACTGAATGGCCTCCTCCTGTTCCCGTGTAAGTGACTCCAGGGGCTGAATGGCCTCCTCCTGTTCCCGTGTAAGTGACTCCAGGGGCTGAATGGCCTCCTCCTGTTCCTGTGTAAGAGACTCCAGGGGCTGAATGGCCTCCTCCTGTCATTGTGTAAGTTACACAACAGACTGATGGCCTCCTCCTGTTCCTGTGTATGTGAGTCAAGGGGCTGAATGGCGTCATCCCGTTCCTGTGTAACTGTCTCAAAGGACTGAATAGCCTCCTCCTGTTCCTGTGTAATTGACTCAAGGGACTGAATGTTTTCCTCCTGTTTCTCTGTAATTGACTCAAGGCGCTGAATGGCTTCCTCCTGTTCCTGTGTTTAATGACTCAAGGGGTTGAATGGCCTCCTTCTGTCTCTTTGGTAAATGACTTGAGCGGATGAATGGTTTTTTCCTCATATGATTGGTAAGTGCCAAGGCCTGATTGGGTAAAAGTGGTTCCTGTTTAACAGCTCGAAGTGCTGCGTCGTGTGATGAACCTGTACCTTTAAGAGGTCATTTTGTTCGAGTTTCTGTTGCGAGATGGTGAGCTGGTTCGTTAAGACCACTTGGGTAAACAGCTGGAGAGACCTTGGGTTTATATTAATGCAGCCTGAATGGGTGTGGCCAGCTCTCAGATTAGGATATCTGTGTTTTAGTTTCGCAGTAGCGTCAGACGCTCTTGGGGTGTCAAAAGAGTTGGAAGCTTCAGTAAATGTCTCTTGGCTGCTACTCGCTCTGAATTTTCTCTGGATGGTTTTTAAACCTCCTGCACGGGAGCACTGTATGTGAGAATCTGCCTCTGAATGTGCCTTTTTGCCAACTGGTTGTGTTTCTGGGATCTTACTCTATCGGTACAGTTAGTTAGCAAAAGGTACTGCATCTATTATTCGGTTAAGTTTTCCAAGCGTGTTAAGTTATTTTAAATTTCTCTTTCTTTGATTGTATTTTAATGGCAGTGTTTAAATTAAATGTTTTGGATAACATTGAGTAGTTTGACTGGTCACATTGCACCTGGACCAGTTACGTCACATTTGCCTTTAGAATAAGAAAATGTTTGGATCTAGGATATTGTTTAGAAGTGCTCTGCTCTGGTCTATAACAGTGCATTCCTTCTCTTCCTGTGTGATAAGATGCAGGGACTGAATAGGCTATCCCTCTTTCTGTGCAGTAGTATGGCTTTTTCATATTCTTGGAAAGTGAGCTTGAGATGCTGACTGAGTTCCTAA
>NW_025154861.1:0-1434 GCF_004010195.1 Chiloscyllium plagiosum
AAATTTTTGCTATAAATTCTGTGTTACGATCGTGTCCTCCACAATCACCTGATGAAGGAGCGTTGATCCGAAAGCTAGTGAGCTTCCAATTAAACCTGTTGGACTATAACCTGGTGTTGTGTGATTTTTAACTTTGACTCAAACATGTTTACATTAGTCTGACATTTCACTGCAAAGTTTATTGATGAATTGATTGTAAGATGTGAAAAAAGAATCAGTCACAAGAAAGGAATAAAGCGGCCGTTTCATGATATTCCATCCCATCCTGTACAATTTTTAAAAGTCTAGTTATATTCCATTTTATGATAACAAAGAACTGCAGACACAGGAAATTTGAAACTAAAACAGAAATTGCTGCAGAAACTCAGCAGGTTTGGCATCAAGGGAAAGAAAGTAGAGTTAACGTTTCGGGTCGAGTGACCTTCCTTCAGACCTAATTCCCTTTCACTCTGTTCCACCCTACATTGTGTCTTCCTTTCTCTACCATTCTTCTACAACTTGTTGAGGTTAAGATGTCAAAAGTTGTGTCAAATTTAGCAAAATCCCAAAGTGAAGCACCTGGATATTGCTCAAATTAGAGATAATATTTTAACTGCCAAGGGACAGCATAGATTTGACTGTAGTCATTTAGTTCAATCTTCAAATATTGACAGATTGTTTGAAACCCGACATGATCCTGTGTCTTCCAGCTTTGACCAGATTATGTCAGGTGTCCATAGGACCATGAGATATAGGAGCAGAATTAGGCCATTTGGCCCAATTAATCTGCTCAACTACTTGAATGTAATTGATAAGCTCCTGAACATACTTCTCCTGTGTCTACTCTGTAAAGCTTGATCCCCTCACTAATCAAGAATCTAACTCAATCTGCCTGAAAGACATTCAATTACTTGGCCTCCACAGGTGTAGTAATAACTTCCAACAGATGAACCAACGCCTGGCTGAATAAACTCCTTCTCATCTCAATTTTCAAGGGTCATCCTTTCACTATGAGGAAACATCTCTACATCCACTCTATCCAGGTCTTTCAGTATTCCATAAGTTTCAATGAAGTACTCCTCATCTTTCTCAACTTCATCGATACTGACCCAGAGTCCTCTACCACTCCTCATATGTCAAGCCCTTCATCCCCAGGATCATTCTTGTGAACCACTCATGTGAAATAAGCCATTAATGTGTTGGATCTTTAGTATGATTATATCAATAACCAATCAATCAAAATTTAAACCCAGCACTGTGGCACTAATAGCTCATGCACAGATTTGCCAGTCAATAAAATGAGACCACTGTGGAGATTGCTCACCAAAAGAAGCTGTCAAGTTTGAAATCTTTCTTCTCTGTCTGTGAGAGAGTGATGCACTCCGAGGACTGCGCCTGAGAGCCAAGTTCCACAGCAGATTTTAATTAGAACATAGAACATAGAAAAATACAGCG
>NW_025154862.1:0-1434 GCF_004010195.1 Chiloscyllium plagiosum
GTCATAGTACTATATATTAACCCAGTGACAGTCGATGTTATACATTAACCTAGTGACAGTCTCAGTTATATATATTAACCCAGTGACACTCACAGTTATATATATTAAACCAGTGACAGTCGCAGGTATATATTAGCCCAGTGACACTCACAGTTATATATATTAACCCAGTGACAGTGACAGTTATATATTAGCCCAGTGACAGTCACAGTTATATATATTAACCCAGTGATACTCACAGTTATATATATTAACCCAGTGACAGTCACAGTTATATATATTAACCCAGTGACAGTCGCTGTTTTATATATATATTAGCACAGTGACACTCGCAGTTATATATATAAACCCAGTGACACTCTCAGTTATATATTAACCCAGTGACACTCACAGTTATATATATTAACCCAGTGACAGTCACAGTCATATATATTAACCCAGTGACAGTCACAGGTATATATATTAACCCAGTGACACTCACAGTTATATATTAGCGCAGTGATACTCACAGTTTCTATATTAACCCAGTGACAGTCACTGCTATATAGTAACCCAGTGACAGTCCCAGTCATATATTAACCCAGTGACACTCACAGTTATACATATTAACCCAGTGACAGTCACAGTTATATATTAACCCAGTGACACTCACAGTTATATTTATTAACCCAGTGACACTCACAGTTATATAGATTAACCCAGTGACATTCACAGTTATATATTAACCCAGTGACACACAGTTATATATATTAGCCCAGTGACAGTCACAGTTGTATATTAACCCAATGACAGTCACAGTCATATATATTAACCCAGTGACACACACAGTAATATATATTAACCCAGTGACAGTCACAGTTATACATTAACCCAGTGACAGACACAGTTATATATATTAACCCAGTGACAGTCGATGTTACATATTAACCCAGTGACAGTCACTCTTATATATTAACCCAATGACTGTCACTGTTATATACATTAATCCAGTGACACTCACAGTTATATATATTAACCCAGTGACAGTCACAGTTATATATTAGCCCAGCGACAGACACAGTTATATATTAACCCAGTGACACTCACAGTTATATATATTAACCCAGTGACAGTCACAGTCATATATATTAACCCAGTGACACACAGTAATATATATTAACCCAGTGACAGACACAGTTATATATTAACACAGTGACAGTCACAGAGTTATATATATAAACCCAGTGACACTCACAGTTATATATATTAACCCAGTGTTATATTTATTAGCCCAGTGACAGTCACAGTTATATATTAACCCAGTGACACTCACAGTTATATATATTAACCCAGTGACAGTCACAGTTATACATTAACCCAGTGACAGACACAGTTATATATATTAGCCCAGTGACAGTCACAGTTATACATTAACCCAGTGACAGACACAGTTAT
>NW_025154863.1:0-1434 GCF_004010195.1 Chiloscyllium plagiosum
GCTGACCCGTTGTCTCAGCCTGCTCCTGTCCCTAGGATGCTGCCTGACATGCTGTGTTTTTCCAGCTGCATTCTTTGCTCCTGAGACAGTTAGCTCACTAACCTTTCCCACTCCTCTAGGACTTCCTCATTATTTAATGTAGTTTGAGCCACATCAAGCTCTATGACATCTGGATTTGGTTCCTCACTCTGCGGGGCAGTAACTAATATCTGTTTCTCCAGTTCCCAATCACTATTTTAGTAAGGTTTCAATACATTCATGTGACATACCTGATACAGTTTTTTTCTGCGCAGATGGTTTTCTTGACTCCACTTTGCCTCAGTTTGATAGTGACCACTAAACCTGGCTTTGAAGGGATTCCTACCACTGGTAACAATAGTAATTAGTCATCCCCACAGGAATATGTCTGAATAGTAGAGTTTTTATCTGCTGTTTTGAAAAATGTAGCGGGTGGTGGATTCTCAGGGGAATGTAGCACAAACAGTCAAGTTTCTGGTATTGAAAATGGCTCTAATGCAATAAGGGGTACGTTGGGTTCCAAGAGATCAATTGTATTCGGGGACTCCCTCATCTGAGGTACAGACAGATGTTTCTGTGGCCAGCAGTGAAAATCCCAATGGTGTATTGCTTCCCTGTTGCCAGGATCAAGGATGTCTCAGAGAGGGTGCAGAGTGTTCTCAAGAGGGATTGGGACCACAGGTGGTCATTGTACACATTGGAACCAATGACATAGGAAGGTGCCACTGTTTAAGAAAGGAGGTAAAGATAAGCCAGGGAACTAAAGGGCAGTGAGCCTGACATCGGTGGTGGGCAAGTTGTTGGAGGGAATCCTGATCGACAGGATATCCATTAGGGATAGTCAACATGGCTTTGTGTGTGGGAAATCATATCTCACAAACTTGACTGAGTTTTTTGAAGCTGTAATAAAGAGGATTGATGAGGGAGAGCGATGGACGTGATCTATAGGGACTTCAGTAAGGCGTTTGACAAGTTCCCCATGGGAGACTGGTTAGATCTCAAAGAATACAGAGAGAACTAGCCATTTGGATACAGAACTGGCTCAAAGGTAGAAGACAGAGGGTGGTGATGGAGGGCATTTTCAGATTGGAGGACCGTGAGCAGTGGAGTGCCACAAGGACCGGTGCTGGGCCCACTACTTTTTATCATTTATATAAATGATTTGGATGTGACCATAAGAGATATAATTAGTAAGTTTGCAGATGACACCAAAATTGGAGATGTAGTGGACAGCGAAGAAGGTTACCGCGGATTACAATGGGATCTTGATCAGATGGGCCAATAGGCTAAGTGGCAGATGGAGTAATTGTACCAGCCTCCACCACTTCCTCTGGCAGCTTATTCCATACACATACCACCCTCTGTGTGAAAGAGATGCCCCTGAGGTCTGAGGGGTGTGGTCGTGGATGTGACATT
>NW_025154864.1:0-1434 GCF_004010195.1 Chiloscyllium plagiosum
CACAGTGTACTCGAGAATGGAAAGATGTTGCCTAAAAATGCAACATTTGGCTGTCACCAAGATAACTCAATTATTGTCATAGAATGGCCAACTATCAGGAATGAACGTACATACAGCTGCGGAAGTATAAGTAGTAAAGTAGTGGAGGTGTGCCAGATCTCAGTGAAGAATCCGTCTCTGTGTGTAAAGATTGCTCAGAAATAACAGGGGGAGAAGGGAAAGAAGTTATAATTTTGATAGATACAGAATCTAACCAGTCTCAAATAGAAAGAGATGAGCGTATTGACACTTTACTGACCTGTTAGCTGAGAGAGTTGTAAGTTATGGGATACTTGGACAGAAATTCTGCGTAGCCCTATGTAAGGATAGGTTGAAGTGTCCACTCAAGACTGGGGACGTAACTGTGGGAGTGATTGACAGAGTGTCAGTTCCAGGAATATAGATTGTTCTTAGGAACGATTTAGCACGATACAAAATGGGACTGACACACATTCTTGTGGAGAAGCCCCAGCAAGACAGGTAACTGAGGAGTACAAAGAAAAATGATCTAGAATTTTCCCAGACTGTGTAGTAACAGAACGAAGCAGAAAAGAAAGAGAATAATGAAGAATTTGTTGTTCAGCCAACGCACACCTTGTTTGAACTGATGGTGCAATAAAAATCTGAACAGACAGAGGGTCAGGCAGAAGTGCTCAATCCTGAAAGACTCATGGAAATACAACAGAAAGAGGAGACAATAAAAATATGTATGTTGATGCATACTCAGAAAAGGAGGCAGAAAGAAATCCTGAGGGGTATTATCTTATTGACAGAACCCGAAGACGAAATCGAGACCACAGAAAGTTAGTACAGAGGAGACATGGGCAGAAGTGCACTAGTTTGTGTTGCTGGTAACACACAGACAACAAGTGTTACGGGTAGCTCATGAACTACAATTAGGATGCTACATAGGTGTAAGGAAGACTCCTGTTCAGGGACAAAAATATTGGCCTGGAGTGCACAAGGATGTGGTTAACTTTTTGCCATGCATGTCAGATATGCCAACCGGTATGTAATCCACAGGCAGTAGTAAAATCAGCACCTTTGTTGCCAATTCCCACATTGCAAGAATCTTTGATGAGCGTTTTAATTAACTGAGTAGATCCCCTCCCGAGAACTAAAAGTGGGAGCCAGTAGTTGATAATCAAAATGGTTGTGTCTACCAGATTTCTGAAGCAGAAAGGATGGTAGAGGAGTTAATAGCGGGGGATGGACGACCCAGAGAAATCCAATCAGACGAAGGGTCAAATTTTACTGATCGGCTGTTTAAGAAATCATGGATAGATTAGGCCTACAACACTTTAAATCAATTGTGCTACGTCCTGAATCCCAGGGAGCTTTAAAAAGGAGGCATCAGACCCAGAAAACCACGTTAAGAGCGTACTGACAAATTAC
>NW_025154865.1:0-1434 GCF_004010195.1 Chiloscyllium plagiosum
CTGAATATGAGTGTGAAGAAATGATTACAGCTTATTTGGTTGTTAAATTCTTAGTGAATTTAAAAACTAGATTTAAGGAGGCAATCATCAAATTAAAACTTGGAAACGAAAAGGAATAATTTATTTCACATTTTTACTACATTTTCGTTGGTAATTAATGCATTGTGATATCATAATTGACATTCAGACAGCATAAATAATGCAATGAGTGGACTTTGAATGTTTTATTTACACTAACACAGATGGAGTTCTCTATAATATTCCATGATTCTATGACACTAGCAGAGAGAAGAGAAATCTGGATCAGCCAGGTTTATATTAAATAATTGTGTTTTTTAAAAACATTCATATGCCAACAGCTTAACTGTGATGGAGAGAAAACAATAATTATCCCATCAACCCTGGCATCATAGATGCCACTGTTTGTATGTGAATTATTTCATAAAAGAAAACATTATGATTCTGGTCCTACATGGTTGTTTTAAACAGGATTTCCTTGTTAAAACACAATACTTTACCTTCATCCTTGTCAGAAGACATTTTCTTCATAAAGTTTGCTTCATGTTCTCGACATGTTATCTGAGGTTATAGTTAAGTACAACTTCATTCTGTTGAATGATCATCAATCTGAAAGGCTAGTTTTGTTTCTCTCCTGATTGATGCTATGCTTGCTGACCTAACAGTGATTCTTTGTATTAATTTTATTAGTAAAGCCACACTTGCAGATCAATTTTCTTTTAATTAGACAACATTGTATCTCCTGTAAACAAATTGGACTTTTAACTATTATCACACAAAGTGCAGAATTGCTCACTTTTATTGACTCCTTGAATAAGATGACATTCAAAAACAAAGAAGCAAACACAATCATATGGATAATGTAATAATAGACTTTAATCTTCATGTAGATTGGGCAAAGCAAATTGACAAAAACAGTTAGGATGATGAATTTATAACACATTTGAGTCAGTTTTCCAGAACAATATGTCAAGCTATCAATTGGACACCTCGCTAACTTAAATACAATGTTGCTTTATGTGAAATAGTAAACGATATTCTGGGGAAAGTTGATTATAATATGATACAATTTCATTTTATGAGGGTTATGGTCAAGTCCAAAACTAGTCTGAATTAAATAAAAGACGACATGGACAAGTTGGCTGAGGTTAATTGAAGAATTAGGTTAAAAGATTCTGTGGTAGAATCATTCATTTTCAATATGTGTTCTATCTGAAGGCAAGTCCTTGGATTATTCCTTGCTGATGTTTCACCCTCAGCTGTTTTATTGGTAGTTTTTGTCTGCAGTAGTTTTTCATTGCCTCCTACTCTCTAGGAAGGAGAAGGAGTTAGGTCCCAAGACTATCACAGAGAGAATGGCAAGTGAACCCATACAATTGGTATTCTTCTGAAATACATGCTATCTGCCTAGTCAGT
>NW_025154866.1:0-592 GCF_004010195.1 Chiloscyllium plagiosum
ACTCTAGAATCTGTCTGAAAATATGGTCTGAAGCTAAGGGATTTTCGACACTAAGAATTTGTTCAGAATTTTGTCAGAATCTTTCATGCACACAACTTCCACCACAGAGAACGAGCAGGTCATCAGGTGGATATGAACACGATCGCCTCCTTGTTCCCTCCAGGTCAAACACTGTCCTGACATGTCTGACATCCAGTCTGTTGGAGCAGACATTTATTACAATTCAATCATTGCAAAACTGAGGCCTCTGACTTCAATCCCTAACTCAAAATCCACTACCTCTCCACTGAATCGAAAGTGTGATCCTGGAAAAGCGCAGCAGAGCAGGCAGCAACGAATGTACATGACAATCGATGTTTTGGACACGAGATTTCATCAGGAAAGAGGTTTGTGAACCGAGGGGGTACAGAGACAAATGGAAGCGGTTGGGGTGGGACAAGGTAGCTGAGAGAGTGATAGATTGATGGAGGTGATAATAATAATGAAAGGTCGCAGCGCAGGCTGGAGCAGATAGTTCGGATGGAAAATGTACAGATAGGACAGTTCATGAGAGTGGCGGAAGCCCTGGACCTGAATGAACTTGGCTGTGTGG
>NW_025154866.1:626-1434 GCF_004010195.1 Chiloscyllium plagiosum
ATCTCCTCAATGTCGAGGAGACAGCAAAGGGAGCAATTGATACAATAAATGATATGCGTGGAAATGCAGATAAATCTCTGATGGACATGCAAGGGTCCTTTTTGGCCTTTGACGGAGTTGAGAACGGATGTGTGGGTGGATGTTTTGCAAATCCCGTGTTGGAATAAGAAGGTGCTGGGAGGGGAGGGTGGTTTTGTGGTAGCGTGGACTTTGTAAGGGAGTTGAAGAGGGAATGATCTTCATAGAAAATGGATAGGGATGTGGAGGGAAACCCATCTTAATTGTTGGGGTTCATTTGCAGCTGACGGAAATACCGGAGGATGACATGATGTCTACAAAGACTGTTAGATTTTAAAGTGATGAAGAAGGAAGTTCAGTCCTCGTCATATTTGGAAGGATGGGTTTTGGGAGTGGCGTTGATGGAAGTGGATGAGATGAGCTGGAAGGCATCATCGACGACGTGACAGGAGAAAATGCCTCGCCACTGATTCAAATTTCTCCCTGGCAATTGTTTGAGTCTGAACAGACACGTCATTACCATGTTGACATCCTTCACCTCGTGATGTGTTTTTAACCACATATCCCCATAATCACCATGTCAGCCAACTTGCACTTCATTAACATCATAAACTCTTCAACGTCTCTGCCCTTCTGCAGCTCAAATGTGAAACCATTCGTTTGGACGACACGGTCATAATACACTTCCACCCGTTCTTTCAAATTGGTGCTAGTGGGGCAATGAATAGAGAAAGAGAGAGAGAGAGAGAGGAGTTGAACACATGTCTACAGGGATGGTGCAGGAGGGAGG
>NW_025154867.1:0-1434 GCF_004010195.1 Chiloscyllium plagiosum
ATCTTCAACACTGGTGTGTCAACGTCAATGGGCTACATACCTTCCGTTTGTTAGAGACAGCTGGTCACTTTGTGCTTTGAACTGAGGAAGTATTACAGTGTCTTAGTCCCTTAGGTGTTTTTCTGGAGGAAGACACAAGGACACCACCTGTAAATCAACATGAGGCTAGTCTGGCAATATTGAACTGATCATTGTCATATTCATTGAATCTTCATTAGGATGTGTGTTGTTTTTTTTCTTTAAAGCCAACAACTTAATCAGAATTAAGTTGATCTGATTCCATTGTTGCCCTGAGCTGCTCTGGTGTTGTGTGATTTTTAACTTGATATCAGTTGAGTGAGATCCAGAAACTGATCAACAACTGCCCAGCACCATGAATGGGAGTACTCAATCACCAGGATGCTTATACAGTTCAACATCCAACTCCCTGTTGGAAATGGGAAAAATGTTTTCTAATGTTTCTAATGTTTTTACCAAGACCCCAGTATGTCCTTTTACAAGAATAACCCATTCCTACCGTTGGTCCACACTATCTCAAGAAAGAGCGGGAAACAGAATGAAATTAAGACAGGGTTCAGAGGATTGCAAACCACAAGAATGTGCCACAGCAGCTTCCTCCCACTCTGTCTCCCTCAGCGGGCCCACACACAGCCCGAGAAAGGCCTCTCTCTTCCCCCCCGCCCGCTCACTCCAAGTTCCGCGACCAGTTCCTGCTTCACTCGGCCTCTTACAAACAGCCCCCGGTTCTCCCTGAACTCACCCCGAATCAATCCCAGTCTCGGAGCCCCCCTCTGTGTCCCAGGCTCCCATCCCGATGTGCTGCTGGAAGGAGCCTGCTGTTCCTTCACTTCCCTGGGCGCTGATCTCTCCATTGCGGTCTGTTTCAAACAAACCTCTTGCACTCACTGAGTAAATGCTCCTCAATGGCAGCACTAAGAGAGGGCCTCACACATGTGCTCCTCTACTCAGGAACAGTCAGCTTTGGGGAGAAAAGTTAAAAATCACACAACAACAGGTTTAATTGGAAACACACTAGCTTTCGGAGCGCCGCTCCTTCATCAGGTGGTAGTGGTGGGCTCAATCCTAACACACAGAATTTATAGCAAAGATTTACAGTGTGATGTAACTGAAATTATACATTGAAAAATTATGCCTTTCATCTGTTAGAATATCATGACAGTTTCACTTCTTTCATCTGTAAATCACAAAACCTTTTTTGAAAAAGTTGCATTCTCAGGTTAGCTGTTAACAATGGTGATAGCTACACAATATGTTGAAGGTGTTAGCCCCCTGTGTTTTCTGTCTATGCCATGATGTTTAGATGGATTCTAATCTAAAAAGTGAGATAATGGAGTTTTACATCAATTCATGCAGTTTTTGAGCTCAGAATTGTACATGAACGCATGCAGTTTTTGAGTAAATTACAATGTAACC
>NW_025154868.1:0-1434 GCF_004010195.1 Chiloscyllium plagiosum
GAAAGGCATCTGATTGGGTACATGAATAGGAAGGGGTTCGAGGGATACGGATCAATAGCTGGGATTAGGATTCCATTAGTTTAGGATTCCTAGTTGGCATGGACAAATTGGACTAAAGGTCTGTTTCTGTGGTGTACATCTCTATGACACGAATAAATGAAAATAAGATGTGTTCCTCTTTTGTGGAGAGCTAGCAGAAGCACAGATAATTGTCCTTGGAGCTGAGACGGTTAAGCAGTGAGTTTGACCAGTTGCAAATTTGTGTCTTGGATATTTAATTTGCAGAGAGAAGGGAATTGTGAACAATGCCACAATTTTAGTAACTATTTTCAGGTAATTGGCAAATAATATGTGAACATTATTTTATTCAGTAAGATCTGAGCATCTGGAGCAGTCTGATTGGCAGCTGGACAAAACTCAGCAGTTATTCATAAACAGATTTGGAATTTTACTTTTTACGGGAAGATTTGGGGGGCTATGGGCAAATGGGAAGGGAATTGGGACAGATGTGCAGCATCTCCAGAGGGAGAGAGTACAGTCCCAACGGGCTGAATAGCCCCCAGCCCCTGTGCTCTGTGATACTGCACCATTCAGTGTGAATGATGAACCTCATCCTATGGCAGATAGAGGGAGGATCACACCACTCACCTCACAATGGGTCTCGTGTGATTGATGTCAGCGCAGGCCAATAGGGGGCAGAGGGCAGTACTAGAGGACCAGGTCGTACCAGTTTGTCTTCCAACCAATCGGAGTGAATGAGGGCATCCTCAAGGCTGGAAGTAAAGAAAGGCACATATCGCAGAGATTTGAGAAACTGGAGGACATGAGATAGGGAGCGTTCTGTGGCTGGAGAGGAATTAAATAAATAAGAAAGAGTTGTGAGGCTGGATGAGGTGACAGTGATCGGGAGAGTTGAGGATGGAGGAATTTAGAGTTAGTGAGGATTAGAGTCATAATGTTATATAGCAAGGAAACAGGCCCTGTGGTCCAACCAGTCCATGCCAACCATAGTTCCAAACTGAACTAATTGAACCTGCCTCCGCTTGGTCCACATCCATCTAAATATTTCCTATTTATTCCTATTTATGTACTTATCTGAATGTATTTTAAGTATTGTCATTGTATTCACAGCTACCACTTCCTCTGGAAATTCATTCCACACGTATATTTTTTTTTGAAACCCTAATGTCTTTTCTCAAACCTTTCTCATTTCTTCTCAAAATGAATGCACCCGAATTTTGAATCCCCCTCTCCCCTGGCTATTCACCTTATCTACACTCTTTTTCTGATTTTATAAACCTCTAATAAGGTCACCCCGCAACCTCGTGCACTGCAGTGGAAAAAATTCCCAGCCTATCCAGCCTCTCCTGAGAACACAATCCCTCCATTCATGGCAACATCCTGGTAAATCTCTTCTGAACCTGCTCCATTTTA
>NW_025154869.1:0-1434 GCF_004010195.1 Chiloscyllium plagiosum
TGCACCTTGACCTTCTCAAGATGGCGGCCCTGATGCCCGCGCTCCCTCTTCCCTTAAACAAATGGCGGCCGTTTCCCTGATCAGAGACCGCCACCTCTTTACCCGGGCCTGGAGGGTTTTTTCCGAGTTTTTTTAACCTTTATCCGGAACTTGTGAATTCTCTCCACTCCTTTCTCCCAGCGAGGCTCCCACACACCGGCTCTGAGCGCCGCTCTCTGAAGCCGATCGCAGCCGCTGCCGGAGAAAGCAGCTCCATGTCTCTCTCTCTCTCTCTCTGTCCTGACCAATGTGACACTGCGCATGCTCTGCATAGAAACCAAACTGCGCGTGCGTCTGAGGTTATCAGTGAGTTTATAGAGAATATTTATACCTGCACAGACTGATGGGTAAAATATTAGTCATTAACAATTGCTTTGTCGAGTTATAATCATAGAGATGTCTAACACGCAAGTTCTCCGGTCCAAATCAACCATACCGGCCAGGTATGTAAATTACCAATCGTTCTGGGAGTTTGAAAAGAAGTTTCTTACTCGAGTAGTGTAAATCGATTGGAAATATGTACGTTATCAGATTTACATTTCAACTACAGTATTTTTTAAAATCTCACATTGACTTATGAGAGACGTTTCATGCTCCACTATGTCGTGAGAATGATCAATCCTGCAAAATAGTTTGCTCTCTGACCAATCTTGAAGCGTTCACTCCCGAGAATGCTTTGACCCCTCTCCTCATTCACTCTGGTTAGAGGACCGGCCGCTACTCGGTCCTCCTGTTCCGCCCCTTCCTCCCAATTGCAGAGTTGATCCAGGCGTGACTTAGCAGGCAAGGGACAAAGGAAGTTCGAGTCAATGTTTTGTGACGCGGTGAAAATATCCCGAATCTTGGACCGAGAGGCAATTCACAGCTTGTGTAGGTGTGTGTAATAACTTTTAACAGGTTCATTAGGAAAATCAAGGGAAGTCAGGAACAGAGTGAAAACAAGAGAAAATGCATGCAATGTGGTGGGGCTCTCAATGCTCAGATTATTTGACTCTTTACCAAGCGTTTCAGGGTCCCAGTACAGACCATTGCACTCCTCTTAGCGCACAGCCAGATACCACGATTGTGGGGCAAAGTGGTGGGATTCCAGAAATATGGGTACCAGAACTGCACACAATATTCCAAATATGGCCACACCAGTGTTTTGTATAGTTGCAGCATGATATTGCGGCTCCAGAACTCAATCCATCTACGAACGAAACCTAACACATTGTATGCCGCCTTAACAGTACTGTACACCTGGGTAAAAACAATTACTGCAGATGCTGGAAACCAGATTCTGGATCAGTGGTGCTGGAAGAGCACAGCAATTCAGGCAGCATCCGAGGACAGGCAAAATCGACGTTTCGGGCAAAAGCCCTTTCCAGAATCTGTACACCTGGGTGGCAACTTTCA
>NW_025154870.1:0-1434 GCF_004010195.1 Chiloscyllium plagiosum
GGTCACCCTTTCCGGTCTGTGTCATTGCGATGGAGTCTGTAGGTCACCCTTCCCGATCTATCTCACGGCAATGGTGTCTGTAGGTCACCCTTCCCGATCTGTCTCACTGCGATGCTCTCTGTAGGTCACTCTTCCCGGTCTGTCTCACTGCGATGGTGTCTGTACGTCACTCTTCCCGGTCTGTCTCACTGCGATGGTGTCTGTACGTCACCCTTCCCGATCTGTCTCACTGCGATGCTCTCTGTAGGTCACTCTTCCCGGTCTGTCTCTCTGCGATGGTGTCTATTGGTCACCCTTCCCGGTCTGTCTCACCGCGATAGTGTCTGTACGTCACCCTTCCCAGCCTGTCTCACTGCGATGGAGTCTGTAGGTCACCCTTCCCGGTCTGTCTCATTGCAATGGTGTCTATCGATCACCCTTCCCAGTCTGTCTCACTGTGATGGAGTCTATCGGTCACACTTCCTGGTCTGTCTTACTGTGATGATGTCTATCGGTCACCCTTGCCGTTCTGTCTCGCTGCGATGGTGTCTGTCGGTTACACCTCCTGCTCTGTCTCACTGCGATGGTGTCTGTCGGTCACACTTCCTGCTCTGTCTCACTGCGATGGTGTCTATCGATCTACCTTTGCAGTCTTTCTCACTGCGATGGTGTCTGGAGGTCACCCTTCCCGTTCTGTCTCACTGCGATGGTGTATGGAGGTCACCCTTCCCGGTCTGTCTCACTGCGATGGAGTCTACCGGTCACCCTTCCCGGTCTGTCTCACTGCGATGGTGTCTGGAGGTCATCCTTCCCGGTCTGTCTCACTGTGATGGTGTCTACCGGTCACCCTTTCCGGTCTGTCTCACTGCAATGTGTCTGGAGGTCATCCTTCCCGGCCTGTCTCACTGTGATGGTGTCTACCGGTCACCCTTTCCGGTCTGTCTCACTGCAATGGTGTCTGTAGGTCACCCTTCCTGGTCTGTCTCACTGCGATGGTGACTGTACGTCACTCTTCCTGGTCTGTCTCACTGCGATGGTGACTGTACGTCACTCTTCCTGGTCTGTCTCAACGTGATGGTGTCTGTACGTCACCCTTCCCGGCCTGTCTCACTGCGATGATGACTGTAGGTTACCCTTCCCCACCTGTCTCACTGCGATTGTGACTGTACGTCACTCTTCCCGGTCTGTCTCACTGCGATGGTGTCTATCGGCCACCCTTTCCGGTCTGTCTCTCAGCCATGGTGTCTATCGATCGACCTTGCCAGTCTGTCTCACTGCGATGGTGTCTGTCGGTCACCTTTCCCGGTCTCTCTCTCTGCGATGGAGTCTGTAGGTCACCCTTCCCGGCCTGCCTCACTGCAATGGAGACTGTCGGTCACCCTTCCCGGTGTGTCTCACTGCGATGGTGTCTATAGGTCACCATTCCAGGTCTGTCTCACTCCAATGGTGTCTGTA
>NW_025154871.1:0-1434 GCF_004010195.1 Chiloscyllium plagiosum
GCGATATTTATAGGGATATGATGGGTCTTCGGTCATGTCAGAACAAACAACATTCAAGTACAGGAACAGGCCATTCGGCGGCCCGAGACCGGGCCCATCCAAATCCTCTATCTCAATCTGTATCCCATTTTCTAAAGGTCTGTATTCCTATGCTCCCTGCCCATTTATGTATCTTTCCGGAAACATCTTAAATGGAGCACCACTGGTCACAGTTCTCCATTTTGAGAAACTTCCTTCCCCTACTACGCTCTGTCCCCTGTTGCCAAGCCAGTTCTTTATCCATGTAGTTAGCATACCCTGGACAGTGAGTTCACTTTCTCCATAACCCGACCATGGGAAATCTTATCAAACGTCTTCCTGAAGTCCCAACATGACATCTACTGACCCTCCCTCATCAATCAACTTTGTCACTTCCTCAAATTATTCTATTAAGTTGGTAGGACATGACCTTCCCTGCACTAAACCATGTTGCCTATCACTGATAAGACCATTTTAATCCAAATGAGAATAGATCCTATCCATCAGTGTCTTCTCTCGCAGCTTTCCTACCCCAGACGCCAGGCTCACAGGTCTATTATTAACCGACTTCTTCATACTATCCTTCTTAAACAAGGCGATTAGAAACTTTCCAGTCCTCTGGGATCTCAGTTGTGGTCAAGGATGTGATATCTGTTAAGGCCCCAATTTCCTCTCTCCCTACCCTCAGTAATCTTGGATAGATATTGGCAGACATTCTGCGGCAACGAGCCGTGGAAATAGAGTCAATAGTTGGGAGATTGGAGTCCGTCATAGTCTGGGCTGTGAACACAATCTTCTGTAGTTTCTGTTGGTCCTGGGCAGAGTGTTGCCGTACCAGGTCAGTACCCGGACAGTACATTCACAATAGTGCAACTGTAGCAGTAGTGCATGCTAAATATCCTGAGATAAGTGAGGAAGGAGAGACTTTTTGAACCATCTTGACTGTCACACTTATGTGAGAAGTTCAGGGTAGGTTACCAGTTATCATCACTCCGAGGGACTTGATGCTCTGCACTCACTCAACCGTTGATGCAGATAGGGACTTGATCCCTTCCTTTCGTTCGAAATTCAATGAGCAGTTCTTTACTTTTGCCGAATTTGAGAGGGAGGCTATTATCATTCCACCATGCCACCAAACCCACTATCTCCTTTCTGTGTTCAGACTCATCGTTCTTTGATATCCCTCCTGCTTTGGTGATGTCATCCGCAAACTTACAGTTGGCATTGTTTGGAATCACGTGTGTACCGGAATACTGTAGGGGGCTGATGACAAAGTCGTGTTTATACAGGAGTACAGTGGGGGATTGATGACAAAGCCGTGTGTTACAGGGAATACAGCAGAGGGCTGATGACACAGCCGTGTTAAAACAGGAGTAAAGTAGAGGGCTGATAACAAAGCCGTGTTTATACAGGAGT
>NW_025154872.1:0-1434 GCF_004010195.1 Chiloscyllium plagiosum
TGGACTCCCAGTCTCGAGGTGAGGACCAGCCTGAACTCCCAGTCTCGAAGTGAGGACCAGCCTGGACTCCCAGTCTTGAGGTGAGGACCAGCCTGGACTCCCAGTCTCGAGGTGAGGACCAGCCTGGACTCCCAGTCTCGAGGTGAGGACCAGCCTGGACTCCCAGTCTCGAGGTGAGGACCAGCCTGGACTCCCAGTCTCGAGGTGAGGACCAGCCTGGACTCCCAGTCTCGAGGTGAGGACCAGCCTGGACTCCCAGTCTCGAGGTGAGGACCAGCCTGGACTCCCAGTCTCGAGGTGAGGACCAGCCTGGACTCCCAGTCTCGAGGTGAGGACCAGCCTGGACTCCCAGTCTCGAGGTGAGGACCAGCCTGGACTCCCAGTCTCGAGGTGAGGACCAGCCTGGACTCCCAGTCTCGAGGTGAGGACCAGCCTGGACTCCCAGTCTCGAGGTGAGGACCAGCCTGGACTCCCAGTCTCGAGGTGAGGACCAGCCTGGACTCCCAGTCTCGAGGTGAGGACCAGCCTGGACTCCCAGTCTCGAGGTGAGGACCAGCCTGGACTCCCAGTCTCGAGGTGAGGACCAGCCTGGACTCCCAGTCTCGAGGTGAGGACCAGCCTGGACTCCCAGTCTCGAGGTGAGGACCAGCCTGGACTCCCAGTCTCGAGGTGAGGACCAGCCTGGACTCCCAGTCTCGAGGTGAGGACCAGCCTGGACTCCCAGTCTCGAGGTGAGGACCAGCCTGGACTTCCAATCTCGAGGTGAGGACCAACCTGGAATCCAAGTCTCGAGGTGAGGACCAGCCTGGACTCCCAGTCTCGAAGTGAGGACCAGCCTGGACTCCCAGTCTTGAGGTGAGGACCAGCCTGGACTCCCAGTCTCGAGGTGAGGACCAGCCTGGACTCCCAGTCTCGAGGTAAGGACCAGCTTGGACTCCCAGTCTCGAGGTGAGGACCAGCCTGGACTCCCAGTCTCGAGGTAAGGACCAGCCTGGACTCCCAGTCTCGAGGTGAGGACCAGCCTGGACTCCCAGTCTCGAGGTGAGGTGAGGACCAGCCTGGACTCCCAGTCTCGAGGTGAGGAACAGCCTGGACTCCCAGTCTCGAGGTGAGGACCAGCCTGGACTCCCAGTCTCGAGGTGAGGACCAGCCTGGACTCCCAGTCTCGAGGTGAGGACCAGCCTGGACTCCCAGTCTCGAGGTGAGGACCAGCCTGGACTCCCAGTCTCGAGGTGAGGACCAGCCTGGACTCCCAGTCTCGAGGTGAGGACCAGCCTGGACTTCCAGTCTCGAGGTGAGGACCAGCCTGGACTCCCAGTCTCGAGGTAGGGACCAGCTTGGACTTCCAGTCTCGAGGTGAGGACCAGCCTGGACTCCCAGTCTCGAGGTGAGGGCCAGCCAGGACTCCCAGTCTCGAGGTGAGGACCAGCCTGG
>NW_025154873.1:0-1434 GCF_004010195.1 Chiloscyllium plagiosum
AGACTATAAATTTCCAGTTTATATATATATTTATACTCACAGCACAGAGTTAGTGCCCTTAACTGGGGAGACTTTACTTCTCTTGGTAATTTATGTGTATTTATAAATTCAGCACATAGTCTGAACCGGAAACTGAGGCGACTCTAAATCTGGTTATATCTAGTTATTTAATCCGCCAGACCGCAATCAGTGCATTAACTGAGGAGATTGTGAATCTCCTCGTTATATATGTTTATTTAATCGTAGAGTTGAGAGCCAGTGCCCAAAACTGGGGAAACCCTAAATATCCTGATTATATATATTTAAACAGCAGACACAGAGCCATTGCCCTAAACTGAACAGACACTAAATCTCCTGGTTCTAGCTATTTGTTTAACCATAGCTATTTGTTTAACCAGCCAGCCCAGAGTCAGTATCGCAAACTGAGGAGACTCTAACCCTCCTGGCTATATACATTTAACCAGCCAGCACAGAGTCAGTGCCCTAAATTGAGGATTCTCTACATCTCCTGGTTATGTATATTGACTCAGCTAGCCCAGAGTCAGTGCTCCAAATTGAGGAGACTCTATATATCCAGGATACATGTATTTAAACAGGCAGCAAAGAGGCAGTGCCCTAAACTGAGGAGACTCGAAATCTCCCGGCTGTATATATGTATTAATCCATCCAGCACACAGTCTGAACCCTAAACAGGGGAGACTGTAAATCTCCTAGTTATATATATTTATTTAAGCCACCGGCCCACAGTCAGTGCCATAAACTAAGGAGACTCTCAGTCTCCTGGTTTTATATATATATATATATATATTTAAACAGCCAGCACCGAGTGTGTGCCCTAAACTGAGGAGACTCTAAATCTCCTGGATATATATATTTATTTAATCAGTCAGACCCGAGAGAGTGCCCAAAACTGAGGAGACGCTCAATATGCTGGTTTTATATATTTAACCAGAAGGCACAGAGTCAGTGCCATAAACTGAACAGGTTCTATATCTCCTGGTTATATCTATTCATTTAACCAGCCAGCCCAGAGTCAGTTCCCCAAACGGAGGAGACACTAAAAGTTTTAACCAGCCACCACACAGTCAGTGCCTTAAAATGAGGAGTCTCTAAATCTCCAGGTTATATTTAATTAACCATCTCGCACAGAGTCGGGGCCTTAAAATGAGGAGACTCTAAATCTCGCGGTTATATATAATTAACCTGCGAGCACAGAGTCAGTGCCCCAAACTTAGGAGACTGTAAATATCCTGGTTATATTTCAGTGTTTAACCAGCCAGCACAGGTTCAATGCCCTATAATGAGCAGAGTTTAAATGTGCTGCTTATATTTATTTATTTAACCAGCATGCCCAGAGACAGTGCGCTAAACTGAGGAGACCCTAGATCTTCTGGTTATATGTATTTATTTAACCAGCCAGCAGAAAGTCAGTAC
>NW_025154874.1:0-1434 GCF_004010195.1 Chiloscyllium plagiosum
ACCTGGTGTTGTGTGATTTTTAACTTTTGTACAATTTCAAGGGAAGTGGTACGAAGCAAACTGATGGAGCTCTAGGTTAACATTTGGACTTCATCCTAGGCTCTTACAAGAGGTTGTTAATGAGGTAGGAGATAATTTTACAAATTTCTCTAGATTCAGGAAATCTTCCATTGGACTGGAATTTAACAAATATAACCTCTCTATTCAAGGATGAAGGGAGGTGTAAAGCAGGAAACGATAGGCTGAATAGCATGATGTGTCAAGGAGAATATGCCGTTAAATCAGGAAGAATCTGGTTGGTTTAGTGAAAGAAAAATCATGTTTAACCAACTTATTGAAATGCTTTGAGAGAGTAACATGCACTACAGATAAATGGGAGTCTAATGACATACAATACTTGGACTTCCAGAAGTTATTTGACCAGATACCACAAAGATTATTAAAGAAAATAAAAGCTCATGGTGTTGGGAGTGCCATTTTATTGTGGAGAGAAGATTGGCTGGCTAGTAGAAACACAGCATTCATAACTGGATCTTTGTCTGATTTGCAAGATATAACGAGGGGAATCAAACAACACAGAAGAGGCCCTTTGGCCCATTGTGTCTGTGTCAAAAATAAATCCAGAAAAAAAAATACACTAATCCCACATACCAGCTCTTGGCACATAGACCTGAATGTCATGACATTTCAAGTGCTCACCCACATACATTTTAAAGTTTGTGTGGTTTACTGTCTCCATTACCCTTCTAGGCAGTGCACTCCAGACTCCTACCACCTTCTGGGTGAAACAAGTTTTCTTCAAATCCCCTATAAACCTTCTGCCATTCACCTTAAAATTATGTCCCTTCATTATTAACCCTTAAACTAAGGGGAAAACTTGCTTTCTATCCAGCATGTCCGTGCCCCTCATAATCCTATACACCTCAGTCAAGTGTCCTCTCAACCTCCTCTGCTCTAAAGAAAACAACCCAAGCTTATCCATCCTCTCTTCATAGCCAAAGCACTCAGCAGGTGACATCCTGGTGAATTTCATCTACACCCCCTCCAGAGCAATCACATCCTTCCTATAGATCTAAACTATATACACTACCCCAGTTGTGGCCTAAGTTTTGTACTGCTCCAACATAACGTCTCTGCTTCTTACAATCTATGCCACCACTGATAAAGGCAAGTGTCCCATATGCCTTCTTAACTGACCTGTTCACCTGCCCTGCCACCTTCTGTAATATGTAGACAAGCACCCCAATAGCCCTCTGTTCCCCTGAGCTGGCTAGTATCCCATCATTCATTAAATACTCCCTTGTCCTGTTACTTCTTCCAAAGTGCATCACTTCAAACTTTGCAGGGTTAAATTCCATCTGCAACTGATCTCCCATCTGACCAACTAATCCATATCTTTGTGTCATCCTCAAACTTACTTATCATATTCCCTAC
>NW_025154875.1:0-1434 GCF_004010195.1 Chiloscyllium plagiosum
GAACTGATTCAAACCACAACATTCACCCCCTTTAAATCCTGCAGATAGGCATGTTCTTAATCCAGTAGTTTCTCCTCGGGCATTTTCACACCAGGTGTGGTTGCTCCGACTCTGCCAAATCTGGACTGCCTCTTGTGCCCATATTGTCTTGGCCGAAACTCATCTTCTTCAGGTGGTAGCTGTGGCAAGGCTGTGACATCTGCTGTGTCCATTTTATCCTGAGATGCTGTGCAATGGGGGTGAATCCATGGGTTCCAACAGCTATGGATGTTCTGAGGGGCCAGGTATATTTTACTTCAGCCTTGTTTGCAAGAATGTAGCATTCTTGTGGTCCACATACCTGTTCAGGATCACCTTTCCTACCCAAACTTTGTAAATCGTGGGACCTGACCCCGTATCCACCATGCCTTTTACTCATGCATGGACATTGCTTGGTCTCGAAACTAAACTTTGTCCCATGAAGTAAATAGCCTCTCTGATTTAGAGGTTCCTTTATCCAGCATTCACATTCCTGATGTTGTTTCGCCACCCCCAACACCGCATCCCCACCCTTGCAGGTTTGGGAAAATCTGATTTAATCTAGTCCACAGTCTTCTCCACATTAGATACTCTACTGGAGTTGTCTCTGTAGCTGTATGGGGTGGACCTGGAATCAATAGGAACGGGGACAGTTTGGTGTCGAGTGAACCTGTAGGCTGTTTCTTCAAGACTGCCTTCAAAGTTTGGACTGTGTTTCCACCTGACCACTGGGCGATGGATGGTATGGAGATGTCCTTATAAACCAAACGTCATGCGATATTAAGAAATACTCAGAATCCTTGTTGATAAATGATGGCCTGTTGTCTCTGACCTATACCTCATAGAGTCTGTATATTGCAAAAGATACTTTCAGCTTGTCAGTCATCATTCTGTTATTGACAAATGAACTGGGTGCATGTCCAAATATTATAAGAGGGTGTCCACTAAGAGGAAAAACATAAAGCCCATGAAAGGATGGCACAGTCGACCTGTAACCAAAATCCAGGGTTCAGGCGGGCATTCCCATGAATGTGGAGGAGCTGTTGGTGGTGACATTCTTTTTTTTGTCTTGTTGGCACTCTGGGCACTGCCCAACAAACGTGGCTATATCAGCATTCAATCCTGGTCACCAGACAAATTGTCGCCAACATCTTCATTCCTGGTGGATCCTCGAGAAAACTTTAGTTGTTTCGTTGAGGCTTGACTTTGTTTTGGGGTTTTGCTGTGGGCTGATCTAGCTTCCCTCTGCTCAGAACATGACCTGAATGAGACCATGCAATTGCCTGCATTCAAATGGTGTTCCCGAATCTCAGCTGACCTGGAGAGGGTCTCCACTTACATTGGTATACCTTGTAACTCATAAACTCCACTTGCCACATTTTATAATGATAAAGACGATTATCATGCCTGTTTGAA
>NW_025154876.1:0-1434 GCF_004010195.1 Chiloscyllium plagiosum
GTGTCATCTCATGTAAGGCGATGAAAAGTGTACGGAGTACTCCAGGCATGGCCACACCAGCGCCCTATACAGCTGCAACAGAAAGCCCTAATTTTAAACTCTATCCACTGGCAATGAAGGACGTTATTCCATTTGTCTTCCTAATTAGCTACTGGACTTGCAAACCAGACTTTTGTGTTTCATGCACAAGAACACCTAGGTCACCCTGCACAGCAGCATTCTGTAATTTTTCACCATTTTAAAGTAGTCCACTTTGTTATTATGGATCAGTGGTGCTGGAAGAGCACAGCAATGAAGGGCTTTTGCCCGAAACGTCGATTTTGCTGCTCGTTGGATGCTGCCTGAATTGCTGTGCTCTTCCAGCACCACTGATCTAGAATCTGTTTTCTAGCATCTGCAGTCATTGCTTTCACCACTTTGTTATTAATCCTACCAAAATTGATGACCTCATGTTTACTAACATTGTACTTCATCTGCCAGACCCTTGCCCACTCCCTTAACCTGTCTATATCCTTCGGCACACTTTTCTCTATCACTCATTTAAGTGGCTTCTGCGAACTACAACACACTACACTTGGTCTCGACCTCGAAGCAATCTACCTGAATTGTAAATAATTGCAGTCCCAACAATTGTAAACAGTTGCATTCTCAACACTGATCCCTGAGACACATCACGAGCCACTGATTGTCAACCAGAAAAACACCCATTTGTCCCCAATTAAAACTGAAAAGATGCTCTATTCTTACCTGTGACCTGTTCTTGGGACTCATATCACAAAGAAAGGGTACACTGGAATGTGAGACAATCCAAATGAGGTTTAGTCGACTGATCCTGAAGACGGAGAGACTGTCTTGAGCGTAGAGATTGAGTCGTTTGGGACTATACTCATTAGAACATAGAGGATTCAGTACTGACATTCTGAAACATCTATTATTTTCAGGAAACTTGATGGTGTAAATGCAGAAATGTTGTTTTCCCTTGTGGGAGAGTTTCGGATCAGGGAGTAGAATCTCTGAATTAGAGGTCACAAATTTCGGGCAGAAGAGAATTTTGTCTCCCAGAATGTAGAGAATTTGTGGAATTCTTTATCACAGAAGACTGTCGAGGTTGGGTCATTCAGTATTTTGAAGGCTGAAATGGACAGATTTGGATTTGATAATTGAATCAATGCTGACAGTTAAAACGCTGGAAAGTGGAGATGAGGGTTATCAGTTCAGCCATGATGTCATTGTTTGGAAGACCAAACCCCATTGGCTGAACAGGCTGCTTCTGGTTCCCTATCATTGACCTTTGCTCTAAGTTAGTCTTTTCAGAATTATACAGGCATAATCTAAATTAACCTCCATTTCATGTTTGACGCCCAGCTGCTTCAATCCCTCCTCATCATGAAAAAAGGGATTGCCTTTCTCTCTGTTTGATGGCATTGCATTCTG
>NW_025154877.1:0-1434 GCF_004010195.1 Chiloscyllium plagiosum
TAATTTCTCAGCATCTACCCTCTCAAGCATCTTTGCAATCTGAAACATTCCAACGAAACCACCTTTCAAATTTCTGGAATATAGACCCAGTTTATTCAGAAGCTCAGCACTGGAGCACAGGGGTCCCAAATACTGAGCTTTATTTTGTGATTCATTAACGTGTTTGGTCATTGCCGCTGGGTCACCACGGATTGCTCAGATATAATTGCTCTGGTGAAGGTGACGGTGAGTTATTGCCTTGAACTGCTGCCATTTATTTGGGGCAGATAAACCCACAATGATGTAAGGGATGGAGTTCCAGGATTTCCAACCAATGGCACTTGTGGGACTGAGATGTTTTTCCAAGCCAGGGTGGGGAGTGCCTTGATGTGGAATTGTCAACTGGTGGTGTTGCCGTGTATCTGCTGTGCTCAGCATTCCACATGATCGTGCCGTGGGTCTGGAAGCTGCTCTGGAAGGATCCTTGGGGAATGTCTCCAGTGCATCTTGTCTATGGTACACACTGCTGCTACTGAGTGTCGATGGTGGAGACAGGGGATATTTGTGGCTGTGGTGCTGAGCTAGCTGCACTGCAAGTTTATTCCACCTAATTATGGAGAACACAACTCCTCTCCATCATCATCAATCCATTTCCCAGACGGACACCCAGTGATTACACGGATCTGTTAATTGTCCCAATGACCATGAGATTGTAACCAGATTGCCCTCTTCCCTGACAATGGGCTGAGGGCCATCCCGTGACTGTTGCACTGTCTCCTAGCCATTCCATTTGTAAAAGCTGGGAATGAGCTGATGGGACACAGACTGTGTTACAGATGGTTACACTCAGGGCACTCTCACTCACTGCACACCGATTCTGTGTGTCTTTTTGCACGTGTCTCTCTGAATGTGTGTGCGCATTATCGTGTGTGCTTCTGTGTGTGTTTCCGTATGTGTCTACCCATCTATCTCTAACTATCAGTGTCTGTGTGAGTATGTCTGTGTCTCATTGAGTGTATTTGTGAGTGTCTCCATTTTTATGTATCTCTGTGTCTGTATCTCTGTGCAGTGGGCTCCCTGTTGTTTTGGGAACTGTACGTATTGAAATGGGGCTTAAACTCGCCTCTATCTGTATCTCTGTCTGTTTCTCTTACGTTCAAAGTGACACAATGCTTTTGGTCATGATGATGCGTGTGTGTGTGTGTGTACCTCGTGTCTGTGTGTGTGTTAGACAGATGTCAATACATACAGGTACTCAGAGACACATACACAGAAATGTGCAGGGAAACATAACGCAGCACATAGAGAGACAAATAAAATCACATAGGCACACACACACAAACACACAGACAGATATTGATGGAGACAGCAAAAGTGATAACACTGACAGAATTCCTTGTTCCTAAAACTAAATGAGAATTTTTTAGATTTTTTAGGTATATTTGACTTTACTCG
>NW_025154878.1:0-1434 GCF_004010195.1 Chiloscyllium plagiosum
TGAGATTGTGAAACAGCAGTAATTTTAGTTTCTGTCATTACAGCAAATAATCAATACTTGACCAGCATTGCAGAGTAGAAAGGAATCATGAATTAGCTACTGATACATTGCTCTATATGGGATCTTGCTGTGTATCAATTGTCATCATGCCATCTTTGCACACAGTGAGTTTTCTCATCAGCTTACTCCTCATTATGGAATGTTTTCCAAAAGATCTGGCCTGAAAATCAACTTCTGGCTGATATGTTTGATATTTAGATGTTGGTGAGGGAGACAATCCCTGGGATCTTGCTGTGCCATCTCTAAAAATATTTTCCCTGTCTTTTAATTGATCCCTTTTCTTTTATCCCAGGGAATTATTATTCATTTGGAAAATCCAAACAGAGAGAGAGAGAGTTTGGGCAAGGTGAACTTTAAAAAGAACATCCTTTCAGAAGAGAACACAGTCCTGAGGCTTATTCCACAGGCCGCACTCCGTGGGGCCCCACTTCAGTTGTGTCCCTTTATTTCCCCAAAGACTGGTTTCATCTGTTGGACCCTAGTTTTTTAGCAATCCTCTGGTTAATTGGGTCCTGTCAGATTATGGGCCTGTCATTTTAAAACAGGTTTGAAGCCTGGGGTTAAAGTAACCAGGTCTTCAGATTTGACACAAAGTTGTTAAACTCCTCGTCCTCAAACGCAGCGAGTGTCTGACTGACAGAACTTCCCAAAGAGGAAGTAAAATCCTAAATGTCAAACTGTCTCTTAAAGACATGTTGTAATGTCAGAGTAATAATGTGTGAATCTTTACATTGAGAGTGAGAGAGACACTTGTAAATGGGAGAGAGGCAGGAGAAAGACAGACAGGTTGGGTGTGAGGGAGAGACATTTGAGATTGTGAAGTAGCAGATTTGTCAGTGCCTGTAGTTGCAACAAATGTTGAACATTTAAGCAGCCCCCATCAGAAATATCGAGCTGATCTTGCTGCTGACATGTTGCTGCCTGTGAGATCTTGCTGTGCTCTGACAGCCTGCGGCCATGCGATCGAAGAAACGAGCGTTTCAATTAACCAGTAGCTTGGTTGATTCTGCAAAACTTGATTCTGCACCAATTCACACGCAGCCGCCCTCACACGCTCCTGAACAATTTGCCCAATTCGAAACACTCCACCCCACCCCACCTCCACCCAGAGGAGTGCACACAGCTTGATGCAGCCGCACACAAAGGGGCCATCAGGGTGAGAGCAGTGTTGGGTATGTTCATTCCCCTCCTAAACTACGGTTTTGTATTTGGACTCCCTGCAGACACAGTCTATCTTAGGCTGACAGATGAAATGGAAGTTGCCTCGGGTGACTGAAACAGTGCAGTTTTGGGGGATGGGCCAGATCAGCGCCAAGTCCAAGAACAGAGAGTGCATCACAACTGGTAACCAGGTTTTTACCAATAAATAGGGAG
>NW_025154879.1:0-1079 GCF_004010195.1 Chiloscyllium plagiosum
ACCTGTGCTCAGGGACAGTTACCCCTCTCTGACTTGTGCATGGGACTGTTAGCCCTCTCTGACCTGTGCTCGGGGATTGTTTCCCCCCTCTGACCTGTGCTCAGTGACTGTTGCCCCTCTCTGGCCAGTGCCTGGGACTGTTAACCCTCTCTGACCTGTGCCTGGGACTGTTTCCCCTCTCTGACCTGTGCCTGGGACTGTTTCCCCTCTCTGACCTGTGCCTGGGTCTGTTATCCCTCTCTGACCTGTGCCCAGGGACTGTTTCACCTCTCTGACATGTGCCCAGGGACTGTTTCCCCTCTCTGACATGTGCTCAGGGACTGTTCCCCTCTCTGACCTGCGCTCAGGAACTGTTTCCCCTCTCTGACCTGTGCTCAGGGACTGTTACCTCTCTCTGACCTGTGCTCAGGGACTGTTTCACCTCTCTGACATGTGCTCAGGGACTGTTGCCCCTCTCTGACATGTGCCTGGGACTGTTACCCCTCTCGGAACTGTGCCTGGGACTGTTACGCCTCTCTGACCTGTGCTCAGGGACTTTTTTCTCACCCTTACCTGTGCTCAGGGACTGTTACCCCCCTCTGACCTGTGCCTAGGACTGTTTCCCCTCTCTGACCTGTCCCTGGGACTGTTTCCCCTCTCTGACCTGTGCCTGGGTCTGTTATCCCTCTCTGACCTGTGCCCAGGGACTGTTTCACCTCTCTGACCTGTGCTCAGGGACTGTTTCCCTTTTCTGACCTCTGCTCAGCGACTATTACCCCTCTCTGACCTGTGCTCAGGGACTGTTACCTCTCTCTGACCTGTGCTCAGGGACTGTTACCCCTCTCTGACCTGTGCTCAGGGACTGTTACCCCTCTCTGACCTGTGCCTGGGACTGTTACCACTCTCTGACCTGTGCATGGGACAGTTAGCCCTCTCCGACCTGTGTTCAGGGACTGTTTTCCCCCTCTGACATGTGCTCAGTGACTGTTTCCCCCCTCTGAGCTGTGACTGGGACTGTTTCCCTTCTCTGACCTGTGCCTGGGTCTGTTTCCCTCTCTGACCTGTGCATGGGACTGTTAGCCCTCTCTGACCTGTGCTCA
>NW_025154879.1:1109-1434 GCF_004010195.1 Chiloscyllium plagiosum
CCCCCTCTGAGCTGTGACTGGGACTGTTTCCCTTCTCTGACCTGTGCCTGGGTCTGTTTCCTCTCTGACCTGTGCATGGGACTGTTAGCCCTCTCTGACCTGTGCTCAGGGATTATTACCCCTCTCGGACAAGTGCCTGGGACTGTTACCCCTCTCTGACCCAGGCTCAGGGACTGTTTCCTCTCTCTGACCTGTGCTCAGGGACTGATTCACCTCTCTGACCTTTGCCTGGGACAGTTACCCCTCTCTGACCTGTGCATGGGACTGTTTCCACTCTCTGACCTGTGCTCATGGATTATTACCCCTCTCTGACATGTGCCTGGGA
>NW_025154880.1:0-1434 GCF_004010195.1 Chiloscyllium plagiosum
GGCTAGGTGGACTACCCATGCTCCTGGTTCTGACCTGCTGTGTATGTATGGATGGGTCACATCTTCAGTAATTGCAGGGCAAGATTCAATGGGGCTGTGGGGGGAGGTGTTGAGAGTGAAGGCAGAATGCACTAGTGTTTCCCAGAGGGAATGGTCCCTGCGGAAGGCGGGCAAGGGATGGAAGTGGAATATGTGTATGGTGAGGCATTTCACTGGAACTGTTAGAATTTAAAAAAAAGTTTCAATGTTCATTTGAAGCACCACCACGCATAAGGCTACAGACCAAATGTTCATTTGAAGCACCACCACGCATAAGGCTACAGACCAAGCCCTGGAAAATGGGATGATAGTGGATAGAGGGTTGATGCGTGACATTGGCGAGATGGGCCAAAAAATCTCCTTCCGTGCTGTAAAAGTCCCAGCCTCTATGAGAAACTAACTGCACCAGCCATATTGACATTGTGGTCACAACAGCGGGTCAGAGTCCGGGATCTCTACAGCAAGGAATACGCTTCTTTATTCCCTGAAGCCTATCTGACATGTAGCCTGCCATTACACGCCACCTATTGTTCGTGAGTAGCAGCCTCCATTAACAGCTATTTACTCTCCAAGCCAGATCATTATCCACTCAATTGTACAACTATTCTTCTCTTTCTTTGGGTGTTTTGCCTATTCATTACTCCTTTATAAGACAGAAGTAAGAAACATACAGGGATACTCCCTGCATGCCTGGATGAGTGGAGTGTTGGGAAAGCATGGCGCAGGGTAAACACAGCAGATGAGGCAGCATCCAAGTAGCAATAGACATTTCAATTATGACCTTCTTGAGGACTCCTGAGTGCAATTCCAACAATATGGCAAAACTCAACATTATTCAGAACAGGACAGCCGAATTGATCAGAACCACGATACTGACACAGCATCGACAAAGATCCACTTCCTTCACCTGCAAACACTCAGACAGGCAGTCTGCATTATCCACAAGATGCACTGCAGAAATTCACCAAAGCTCCTGAAACAGTACCTTTCAAACTCACAACCACTTACATCTGAAAAAGAAAGGTTAGCAGGTAGATAGGAAAACCCTACAAACTACTTACCATCCTGATCTGGAAATATTTTGCCATTCCTTCAGTGTCACTGGGTCAAACGTCTGGATTTCCCTTCTGTATGTTTTGGGTCTACCAATAGTAAATGGACAGCAGTTGTTCAAAAGGTAGCCCGTCATCACCTTATCCAGTAAATTTAGCAATGGGCAATAAATGCTGACCTTGTCTGGAATATCCACATCCGACGAAGAATGAAAATTTCTGCTTTGGTGTTTTTAAAAGTTCTCTCTTACTGGGCTATTTCTGTTTTAATTTCAGAAATATTAAAGATGAGGATTTCCAGTTAGAAATCTGAAATGAAGCATCAGATCAGAATCTGATGAAG
>NW_025154881.1:0-1434 GCF_004010195.1 Chiloscyllium plagiosum
ACAAACACAGACAGTCTCTCTCTCTCTAGCTGACTGTTTCTCTCTCTCTCTCACACACACACAAGGCTGTAAAGGCATGGTTGAGGTATTGCTGGAGAAATGATTTCTCCGAGGACTGAGCCATGATCTCACATGATGACTGCTCCAGGGGGACAGACAGCAGCTACAGATTACTTGTTGGATCTTCCTGTGCACCCACTCTTGCATCGACAGCATTAGTCTGTTTGGGTGCCTGATTTTCTAAAATGTCTCCAAGCAACAAGTAACAAGCGATTGATGAAAGTTTTCCCCCAAACCATGTTTCAGACTCATGCTGCTGTTATTTTTCATTGATTGTGTAAAATGATCTGGATCTGCTGAAATGGGGAGTGGCTTCCATTTCGAATTACGACACCAGAGCGGCTCAGGGACACTGAGGAAATGATCAGGGAATTGCATCTGTTCCTTTCTACCCTCTGCACTCTTTACCACCATAGTGCACCCTCAGTACCTCAGACAGTGCTCCCTCAGTACCTCAGATAGTGCTCACTCAGTACCTCAGATAGTGCACCCTCAGTACAGCAGATAGTGCTCCCTCAGTACCTCAGATAGTGCTCCCTCAGTACCTCAGATATTGCACCCTCAGTACCTCAGATAGTGCTCCCTCAGTACCTCAGATAGTTCTCCCTCAATACATCAGATAGTTCTCCCTCAGTACCTCGGAAAGTGCTCCTACAAAACCTCAGAAAGTGCTCCTGCAGCACCCCAGATAGTTCTCCCTGAATACCCCAGATCGTTCTCCCTCAGTACCTCAGATAGTGATCCCTCAGTACCTCAGATAGTGCTCCCTCAATACCTCAGATAGTTCTCCCTCAATACATCAGATAGTTCTCCCTCAGTACCTCGGATAGTGCTCCCAAAAAACCTCAGAAGGTGTTCCCGCAGCACCTCAGATAGTTCTCCCTGAATACTCCAGATCCTTCTCCCTCAGTACCTCAGATAGTGATCCCTCAGTACCTCAGATAGTTCTCCCTCAGTACCTCAGATAGTGCTCCCTCAATACCTCAGAAAGTGGTCACTCAGTACCTCAGATAGTTCTCCCTCAGTACCTCAGATAGTTCTCCCTCAGTACCTCAGAGATTGCTCCCTCAATACCTCAGAAAGTGCCCCCTCAATACTTCAGAAAGTGGTCACTCAGTACCTCAGATATTTCTCCCTCAGTACCTCAGATAGTTCTCCCTCAGTACCTCAGATAGTTCTCCCACAAGACATCAGATAGTTCTTCCTCAGTACCTCGGATAGTGCTCCCAAAAACCTCAGAAAGTGTTCCCGCAGCACCTCAGATAGTTCTCGCTGAATACTCCAGATCGTTCTCCCTAAGTACCTCAGATAGGTCTCCCTCAGTACCTCAGATAGTGCTCCCTCAATACCTCAGAAAGTGGTCACTCAGTACCT
>NW_025154882.1:0-1434 GCF_004010195.1 Chiloscyllium plagiosum
TCTTACGTCTGTGGTCAATAAGGTTTTGAAAATAATTCTGAGGGATAGGATTTCTGACTATTTGGAAATAAACAGCGTGATTTAAGGCAGTCAGCATGGCTCTGTGAGGGGCAGGTCTTACCTAACTAATCTTATTGAGTTCTTTGAGGAGGTGACAAGACAGGTCGATGAAGGTCGAGCAGTGGATGTGCTATATATGGACTTCAGCAAGGCATGTGATATGGTTCCCCATGGTAGGCTCATTCATAAAGCCTGGAGGTATGGGATACAGGGAGATTTGGCTGACAGAACGCAGAGAGTGGTTGTGGATGGAAAGTATTCTGCCTGGAGGTCAGTGATGAGTGGGGTCCCACAGGGCTCTGTTCGTGGGTCTCTGCTCTTTGTAGTTTTTATAAATGACTTGGATGAGGAGGTTGAGGGGTGGATTAGTAAATTTGCAGTTGACACAAAGATTGGAGGTGCCGTTGATAGTATCGAGGGCTATTGCAGGCTGCAGCATGACATAGACAGGATGCAGAGCTGGGCTGTGAAATGGCAGATGGAGTTCAACCTGGATAAATGCGAAGTGATGCATTTTTGGAAGGTCGAACTTGACTACTGAATATAGGATTAATGACAGGATTCTTGGCCATGTGGAGGAACAGAGGGATCTTGATGTTCAAGTACATCGATCCCTCAAAGTTGCCACCCAGGTGATAGGGTTGTTAAGAAATCATATGGTCTTAGCGAGTTTTGAGAAGATTTGTAGCTCAGGTTGAGGTTCTGGATGTAGGTTTGCTCGTTGAGCTGGAAGGCTCATTTCCAGATGTTTCATCACCCTTCTAGGTAACATCTTCTGGGGGCCTCAGTCGAAGCACTCTGATAATTCCTGCTTTCTATTTATATGTTTGGGTTTCTTTGGGTTGGTGATGTCATTTCCTATTCTTTTTCTCAGAGGGTGGTGGATGGGGTCTATCTCGATCTGTTTGTTGATAGAGTTCCGGTTGGAATGTCATGCTTCTAGGGATCCTCGTGCGTGTCTCTGTTTGGCTTGTCCTAGGATGGATGTGTTGTCCCATTCAATGTGGTGTCCTTCCTCATCCGAATGTGAGGATACTAGTGAGAGAGAGTCATGTCTTTTTGTGGCGATCTGATGTTCATGTATCCTGGTGGCTAGCTTTCTGCCTGTTTGTCCAATGTAGTGTTTGTTAAAGTCATAGAGTCATAGAGATGTACAGCATGGAAACAGACCCTTCGGTCCAACCCGTCCATGCTGACCAGATATCCCAACCCAACGTAGTCCCACCTGCCAGCACCTGGCCCATATCCCTCCAAACCCTCCCTATTCATATACCCATCCAAATGCCTCTTAAATGTTTTAATTGTACCAGCCTCCAACACTTCCTCTGGCAGCTCATTCCATACCACCCTCAGTGTGAAAACGTTGCCCCTTAG
>NW_025154883.1:0-1434 GCF_004010195.1 Chiloscyllium plagiosum
TTGTTGGAGAGAAGGATGGAGGAGACAGGATGACGGACAGTGTTTCACAAAGAAACAAAACCGGGGTAAGTGATATTTAAAGTGTGTGAACAAACCTAATGTATATAAATTTTATCCAAAATATTAAAACAAATGACTGAAGTCCTGGTTTGAATCCCATCTTGGCAGATGGTGGAATCGGAATTCAAGAAAAAAATACCTGGAATTAGGAATCTCCTGATCTCCATGGAATCATTGTCAATGGCGAAAAGAGTCCTGCCAATCTGACAGTGGCCCAGCAAGCTACTCACTGAAATAATCACTGCAAGGTTTCAACAAAGGAATGAAACTGGATGGACCACTCGGCATCTAACAAGGCACCAGAAAATACAACCACAGAATCAGCCCTCTCGAAGGTGCAACGTCCTCCAGACTAACATCTGGATTTTGGTACCAAAATGTGCAGAGCTGTCTCACAGACCAATCAAGGAACAGCCTGACATACTCATACTCATGAAATCAACCCTTACAGACAATGACCCGACACCACCATCACCATCCCATGATAATGAGATTGTGGTGATGGAAAAGCGCAACAGGTCAGGCAGCATCCGAGGAGAAGGAGAATCGATGTTTCGAGCCTAAGCCCTTCATCAGCCTGACCTGCTGTGCTTTTCCAGATCAGACTCTTGACTCTGATCTGCAGTCTTCACTTTCTCCTGAAATCTCTGGATATGTTCTGCCCCACCAGCAGGACAGACCAGGCAGAGGTCGTGGGACAGACCAGGCAGAGGTCGTGGCACAGACAGGGAGGATTTGCCCTTGGAGTACTCAACATTGACTCCGGACACCAGGAAATCTCACGGCTCCTGCTGATTACCACATACTGTCCTCCCTTGGCTGATGGTTCAGTTCTCCTTCATGTTGAACAACATTTGAAGGAAGCACTGAGGCAATAAAATGGTGTCAAACGTACTCCGGGTACAGGATTTCAATGTCCACAATCGAGACTAGCTCTGCAACAGAATTACTGACTGAGCTGGCCAGGTCCTGAAGGATATAGCTGCTCAACTGAGTCTGCAGCAGGTGGTGAGGGAACCAACAAGAGTGTAAAACATACTTGATCTCATTGTTAAGAATTGACCAGCTGCAGATACATCTGGCCATGACAGTATTAGTACGAGCGACCATCACACATTCCTTTCTGAGTCTCAAGTCTTGGCTTAAAGTTGAGAAAAACCTCCATTGTGTTGAGTGACACTATCACCGTTCTAAATGGGACAGACTTCGAAGAGATGTAGGATCTCAAACTGGGTATCTCTGAGGCACTGAGGGACATCAACAGAGGCAGAACTGTACTCCAGCACAATCTGTAATCTCATGGGTTTGTAAATCCTGCTCTCACGCATCACAATGGACAATAAAGGAGGGCATGCCAAGAGCAGCACCAGGCAG
>NW_025154884.1:0-1434 GCF_004010195.1 Chiloscyllium plagiosum
CCCTGTAATAAAAGGGTAAACATTGAGTTATACCGCTGTAATATCAGGGTAATAAGTGAGTTATACCCCTGTAATAAAAGGATAAACAGTGAGTTATACTCCTGTAATAAAAGGGTAAATAGTGAGTTATACCCCTGGAATAAAAGGGGTAAATTGCCCGTAGTGTTAGGTATGGGGTAAATGTAGGGGTATGGGTGGGTTGCGCTTCGGCAGGTCGGTGTGGACTTGTTGGGCCGAAGGGCCTGTTTCCACACTGTAATCTAATCTAAATCTAAATCTAAACAGGGTAAACAGTGAGTTATATCCCTGTAATAAAAAGGTAAACAGTGCGATATACCCTTGCAATAACAAGGTAAACAGTGAGATTTTCCCCTGTAAAACAGGGTAAAAAGTGCGATATACACCTATAAAAACAGGGTAAACAGTGAGTTATACCCCTGTAATAACAGGGCAAAATGTGAGATATACCCCTGTAATAACAGGGTGAACAGTGCGATAGACCCCTGTAATAACATGGTAAACAGTGAGTTATACCCCTGTGATAACAGTATAAACAGTGAGTTATACCCCTATAATAACAGGGCAAACAGTGCAATGTACCCCTGCAATAACAGGGTAAACAGTGAGTTATACACCTGTATTTACAGGGTAAACAGTGAGATATACCCCGGGAATAAAAGGGTAAATAGTGAGTTATACCCCTGGAATAAAAGGGTAAACAGTGAGTTATACCCCTGTAATAAAAGGGTAAATAGTGAGTTATACCCCTGGAATAAAAGGGTAAAAAGTGAGTTATACCCCTGTAATAACAGGCTAATCAGTGAGTTAAAACCTTGTAATAACAGGGTAAACAGTGAGTTATACCCCTGTAATAAAAGGGTAAACAGTGAGTTATACCCCTGTAATTACAGGGTAAACAGTGAAATACACCCTGTAATAGTAGGGTAAACAGTGAGTTATACCCCTGTAATAACAGGGTAAACAGTGTGATATACCCCTGTAATAACAGGGTAAACAGTGTGATATACACCTATAATAACAGGGTAAACAAGTGACTTACACCCTTATAATAACAGGTTAAACAGAGAGATATACCCCAATTGACAACAGGGTAAACAGTGAGTTATACCCCTGTAATAACAGGGTAAACAGTGAGATAGACCCCGTAATAACAGGGTAAACAATGAGTTATACCCCTGTAATACCAGGGTAAACAGAGAATTACATCCCTGTAATAACAGGGTAAACAGTGAGTTAAACCCCTGTAATAACAGGGTAAACACTGCGATATACCCCTGTAATAACAGGGTAAACAGTGAATTATAACCCTATAATAACAGGGTAAACAGTGAGTTATACCCCTGTAATAACAGGGTAAACAGTGAGTCAAACCCCTGTAAAAACAGGGTAAATAATGCGATATAACCCTGTAAC
>NW_025154885.1:0-1434 GCF_004010195.1 Chiloscyllium plagiosum
CCTACCAAAGGCCGCCTTGCTGATCTTTGAGGGGCCCGATTCACTCCCCAGTTACCATTTTGTTCTTAATATATTTATAAATATCATTTGGATTCTCTTTAATTCTATTTGGGAAAGTTATCTCATGTCCCCTATTTGCCCTCCTGATTTCCCTCTTAAGTATACCACTATTGCCTTTATACTCTTCGAAGGATTCACTCGATTTATCCTGTCTATACCTGATATATGCTTCCTTCTTTATCTTTACCAAAACCTCAATTTCTTTAGTCATCCAGCCTTCCCTATACTACCAGACTTTCTTTTCATCCTGACAGAAATCTACTTTGTCTGGATTCTTGTTGTCTCATTTCTGAAGGCTTCCTATTTTCCAACCGACCCTTTTACCAGCGAACATCTGCCTCCAATCAACTTGCGAAAGTTCTCACCTAATTCCGTCAAAATTGGCCTTTCTCCAATTTAGAACTTCAACTTTTAGATCTGGTCTATCCTTTTCCATCACTATTTTACTACGAAACGAATTATGGTCGCTGGCCCCAAAGTGCTTCGCTACTGACACCTTAGTCACCTGCCCTGCCTTATTTGCCAATGGAAGGTCACCATGGTGTATTAAAGACGCAGGGTTAGGTGCACAATCAGTTTTTATTGGATATTGTTCACCTTCGACAAAAACGCCATACTTGCGAAATGTTCGGAATGGGACATTTTGGCGCCGCCCTTTTAGCGCCGATCATTTGGGCCCGTCATTTTGTGTCTAAACTATTTTGACGTTCATTACATTGGCTCTGAGTGTGTTTGCGCCAATTCAGAATTTAGAAAAAGTCTTGAAGAGACCATAAGAAATTCGTTATCATTGCATTGCAAGAAATAAATCTAATTCATCTTTATTCATTATTTTAACCTATTCAGTATTTAAAAAAAGAATTTCTACATTTTGCTACATTTATCTAACACATTTTAATTCATCTCTCTTGCTTAGAATGTTTTCAGCCATTTATGGTATGGGCTCAACAAGAAAATAGAAAGAACATTGTATTATAGCTTTCCAACATGAAGACTGAAGGGCTAAGGTATCTTCAAGAGAGTAGATGACTATTAACAATTTTTAAATGAGTAAATGATTACAAAACGAGATTCGAATCTGCAGCGGGTCATGACAGATTTGACGATCAACTCTTGCTAGTTGATCAAATTACGTCGGTCATTCGTCATCCTCTCTTCTTTAAACAAACTAGACTTTTTAAAATCTGAATTGGCGCCAAAACAGCTCAGCCCCAAAGTAATGAGCGAGAAAACCGTTTCGAGCCAAAACGGCGTGGTCAAATGATTTGCGCCAAAAGGGCGGCGCCAAAACGTACCCGACCCCCAAATGGCAGGTAAATTACAGGCGGAGATAACACCAGAACCTTTGTTACCAATTCCCGGATGTGAGGAATG
>NW_025154886.1:0-1434 GCF_004010195.1 Chiloscyllium plagiosum
ACGTTCAGCAACTGACAGAGCATATTGCAGCACTGATGAAAGAACTCGAGGATCTTAGTCTCATCCGAGAGAACGAGATCTTTCTGGACAAGACCTTCAGTGAGGTTATTACGCCGCTCGTACCAGAAGAGAGCAGAAGAGAGCAGACGATGAGGAAGGCAGAGAGGAGACAGGTGCAAGACACCCCGGGAGAAGTATCTGTCAGGAACAAGTTGAATCTTTTGGAAACAGTAGAGATAGGTGACACTGCCATTCCGCGAGGCGGCCAGGTCTGTCAATCAAAAGTTGGCGCAGAGGCAGAGCGGAAGAGTCGGACATTGCACAGAGCCGTGGTAATAGGGGACTCCACAGTGAGAGGAACTGACCGGGCATTTTTGTGGCAGCAGGCGGGACTTAAGGATGGCGTGGTGCCTTCCTGGTGCCAGTGTTAAAGACATCACAGACAGAGTGCAGGAAATCCTCAAGGACGAAGGTGAAGAGCCAGAGGTGGTGGTACATGTCGGCACAAATGATGTCGGGAAGAAGAGGAGGAACATACTACAGCGGGACGTCGGAGAACTGGGAAGAAGGCTGAAAAGCAGGACATCCAAGGTGGTTATCTCCGGTTTGTTTCCACTTCCTCGGGCTGGTGAGGCCAGAAACAGTGAGATAATGGACTTGAGCATGTGGCTGGGGAACTGGTGCAGAAATCAAGGATTTAAATTCTTGGATCACTGGGTTATGTTTTGTCGTAAGCATAAATTCTACAGGAGAGGTGGTTTGCACCTTAATAGGTAAGGGACCAGTATTCTGGCAGGCAGGTTTGCTACTGCAACACAGCTACATTTAAACTAAGTAGCGGGGATGGGGGGGGAGGGGGGCAAACTGGATGTTTAAGAAGGAAATTGGAGAGAATGTTAGAACAAGGGAAGTCAAGAAAGACAACTGTATCAATGAGGCAGAAAACTCAGAAAGGGATCATGCTGTAAGGTTGAGTGAAATAGGAGTTGATGGGAAGGGTGAGGGCAGTAATAAATTAAAAATACTATATATGAATGAATGAAGCATTAGCAATAAGATGGATGAGCTTGAGGCTCTTTTGGAAATTGGCAGATACGATATTGTGGGGATAACTGAGACGTGGCTTCAAGTGGACAGGGCCTTGGAAATGAATATTCCAGGCTACACGTGCTATCGTAAGGACAGACTGACGGGCAGAGGGAGTGGGGTGACTATGTTGGTAAGGGATGATATTCAGTCCCTTGCGCGGGGGGACCTAGGATCAAGGGATGTAGAGTCAGTGTGGATAGAGCTGAGAAATACGAAGGGGAAAAAGACCCTCTTGGGAGTTATCTCCAGGCCCCCAAACAGGCCCCCAGTCTGGATGTCGGATGTAAGTTAAATCAGGAGCTGAAATTGGCTTTTCGCAGAGATGTTACTACAGTTGTTATGGGG
>NW_025154887.1:0-1434 GCF_004010195.1 Chiloscyllium plagiosum
CACCATCAGTTCTGTGGAAGGGTCACCAGCAACTCCAGTTCTTTGTTTCTGATACACAGCATCCACTGTTCTTTCTCCTTTTTATTGAGGTAGAGTTGGAAATTGTTTCGAGAGACAGAAGGAGAGGAGGGAGAGACAGAACAGACATGAACTGTTGATCTCCCTTGTTTCTCAAAACGTAAAATCATTGCAGTGCGATCATTTCCCTTAAGCATGAATAAAGGGTGCAGGTTATGCATGAGCTTGTGGCGCAACGGTAGCGCGTCTGACTCCAGATCAGAAGGTTGCGTGTTCAAATCACGTCAGGCTCACTAACGTCAACTTCTTACATTTCAAATCAATAAAAGAGTACGTTTACTCCGAATATCTGTTGAGCCAAATCTTCTTTGCGGAAACGTTCGATCACTCTCGTCTGACGGCCTCTCTCCACATGAATGGTGAGCCTAAACTTTATAAACGGCGTCAGTAAAATCCAATGCCGGACACTGATTTGGTTCAATCGATTTTTTTGCCAAGCGTAATTCACCGAGAGGATGCTGCTGTGTGAAACAGCGTGGGGAATTACTGCAGGCCCTCCTGCGCATGGGACACACCGCAACTGATGTGTTTCACCTTCACCAGTTTATTCCTATCTCGGCGAAGAGAGGTTTCATGATTCGGATCAAAGCAGCCAGACAGAGAACAGTAGAAGAGCACTCAGCCCTTCACAAGCTTGTCACCACAGCTGGGTCATCGTGGACCGTGTATCAGTATGGGATAGTAATCTGCATCCACTGACTGGAAGCACAGCAAATTGGAGTGCTGGTGGGACTATCACACAGGAGAAAACGGCTTCAACCTATCAACTGGAGTGGCTCCCAATGCGCAACTCCACTCACCTCAACTGAATAACTGTAAACAAATTACTCCGTGATTCAAAGGAATACTCGGTTTTGAATCTTCATTGTGTCATGTACCTTCGAGAATGATGTCAAAACACCTTCATTGCTGTGATGGAGTATCCTGTTGAGCAGAATAAACCCGTTGTCAAATTTCCCACGTTCTGTTGGTCCAACTCCGATTTCACTCAGAATCACGAAATGTGTGACAGCGCGAACTGAGGCCATGCAGCCCACCTTAGCTCTGCTGGTTCAACACAATATGTAAATAAGTGTCTCATTCTGTCGCCTTCTCCCTGTAAATCTGCACATTGTTACATTGAACATGCCCACCGAATTCCCGTTTGTGTCCATTGAATCTGCCTCTTTGTCACTGTCAGACAGCGACTTACTGACCCCACTCCCTGTGCGAAAACGGTCTTCCTAATGTTACTTTTACTTATTTTCCTGATGACTTTAAATCTCTGCCAAATCGTTCTCGATCCTTTCAGGCTTGGGAGCATTTTCACTGCATTATTTCCTCTGTCTGAAACCCTCATGACGTGGAAAACTTCAA
>NW_025154888.1:0-1434 GCF_004010195.1 Chiloscyllium plagiosum
TTGACAGAGTGGGGTCAGTCTGCTCTTCCCTGGGCGAGTTACATTGACAGAGAGGGGTCAGGCTGCTCTTCCCTGGGTGAGTAAAATTGACAGAGAGTGGTCAGTCTGCTCTTCCTTGGGTGAGTTACATTGACAGAGTGGGGTCAGTCTGCTCTTCCTTGTGTGTGTTACATTGACAGAGTGGGGTCAGTCTGCTCTTCCCTGGGTGAGTTACATTGACAGAGAGGGGTCAGTCTGCTCTTCCCTGGGTGAGTAAAATTGACAGAGAGTGGTCAGTCTGCTCTTGCTTGGGTGAGTTACATTGACAGAGTGGGGTCAGTCTGCTCTTCCCTGGGTGAGTTACATTGACAGAGTGGAGTCAGTCTGCTCTTCCCTGCGTGTGTTACATTGACAGAGTGGAGTCAGTCTGCTTTTCCATGGGTTGGTTACATTAACAGGTTGGGGTCAGTCT
Organism: Chiloscyllium plagiosum; assembly: GCF_004010195.1. NCBI lineage: Eukaryota > Metazoa > Chordata > Chondrichthyes > Orectolobiformes > Hemiscylliidae > Chiloscyllium > Chiloscyllium plagiosum. The sequence goes on from NW_025154888.1 coordinate 452, forward strand.
GCTCTTCCCTGGGTGACTTACTTTGACAGAGTGTGGTCAGTCTGCTTTTCCGTGTGTGTGTTATTTTGACAGAGTGGTGTTAGTCTCCCCTTGGTGTGTAAGTTTGTTCGAAAGAGTCGGGTCAGTCTGCTCTTCCCTGGGTGAGTTACACTGACAGAGTGAGGTTAGTCTGCTCTTCCCTGGGTGTGTTACATTGACAGAGTGGGGTCAGTCTGCACGTCCATGGGTGGGTTACAGTGATAGAGTGTGGTCAGTCTTCTCTTCCCTGGATGTGTTACATTGACAGAGTGGGGTCAATCTGCACTTCCCTGGGTGGGTGACATTGACAGAGAAGGTGTCAGTCTTATCTTCCCTGGATGTGTTACATTGACAGAGTGTGGTCAGTCTGCTCTTGCCTGTATGAGTTACATTGAAAGGGTGGGGTCAGACAGATCTTCCATGGGTGAGTTATATTGACTGAGTGGGGTCAGACTGATCTTCCCTGGGTGCTTTACATTGACAGAGTGAGGTCAGTCAGCTGTTCCCTGGGTGTGTTACATTGACAGAGTGGGGTCAGTCTTCTCTTCCCTGGATGTGTTACATTGACAGAGTGGGGTCAGTCTTCTCTTCCCTGGATGTGTTTCATTGACAGAGTGGGGTCAGTCTGCTCTTCCCTGAATGTGTAACATTAACAGAGTGGGGTTCAGTCTGCACTTGACTGTGTGAGTTATTTTGCAGAGTGGAGGTCAGTTTGCTCTTGCCTGGGTGTGTTACATTGACAGAGTGGGGTCAATCTGCTCTTCCCTGGGTGTGTTATCTTGACAGAGTGAGGTCAGTCTGCTCTTGGCTGTGTGAGTTACATTGACAGAGTGGAGTTAGTCAGCTCTTGTCTGTGTGAGTTTGTTTGCCAGAGTGGGTTCAGTCTGCTCTTAGATTCATAGTCATAGTCATGTACAGCCTGGAAACAGACACTTCAGAGAGCACCTCTGGGCCACCCGGACGAA
>NW_025154889.1:0-1434 GCF_004010195.1 Chiloscyllium plagiosum
TGTCCTGACCAGTCTGAGAAAACCTGGACCAGACTCTTTTCACCAGTGGCTCTTCCTTCCGGCCATCAGACAAATACACAATAGCAGGCCAAGCCATTTGCACCCCCATCACCACTCTAGAATCAGCTGCATTACCAGATGGGGTGTCCACACAGGCGGCAGAGTTCTTTGCTCTCACCAGAGCCTGCCTCCTGGCACAGGGCAGGACAGCCAATATCTACACACACACCAGATGTGCCTTTGGAGTCGTTCAGAACTTTGGCACAATGTGGAAACACAGGATGTTCATCAGCTTTGCAGGGAGACCACGCCAACATGCTGCACTCGTTGCCAACATCCAACAAGCAGGCTTGCTACCCGCCGCTGTCGCATTATAAAATGTGACGCCAATAACCCTGCCACCGATCCCGTCAACCAAGCAAATGCCTCAGCTGATGCAACCACACGGGAATCTGCACTACTCCTTGCCACTTATGTCCTGCTGACCCCCACGGTGGTGAAACCTCCAGATTCCTCTGACTCTCTCGATGCAGTCCCAACAGCACAGCAAACCGCCACGCCAGAAGAGAGGGCTGCATGGACCCGCATTGGTGCCATACAATCACCGTTCTTACAGGTTCTTACCCACCGCTGCATCATTTAACTGAAAGCAAACCTGCACTTATTGGCCCTGGTGGTACACGTAATCGAACACACAGGCAAGATGCTGTCCGCTATTCCTGGTATGCAGCGGGGATCGCTGCAGCTGCCTTAGCTCTGCTGTCACAGTGCCTCATCTGTCGACCGAAAAATGCAGGGAAACCGATGGCCAAACGTGACTACATTCCAGTTCCTGATGGTCCATTCACCCACCTTCTAATTGACCTTGCCCTCACGCCTCAGAAGCAGGAATAAAAATTTGACCTAGTTATTCTCGACATGTTTTCAAAATGGGTAGACTCATTTTCCATCAAAGAAAAATGACGCCAGAGCAGTGATAAAGTGTATCCTGCAGGACGTTATTTCAAGAGTTTTATATTCCAGGGCGCTTAGAAACATACGGGGGATGGGGCCCATATCACCGCGAAGCTCATTACTGCTGACTATGACACCCACGGGATACTCAGGAGATACCACATTCTGTACAACCCCCTAGTCATCAGGAATATTGGAGAGAATGAACAGCACCCTCAAAACCACCTTCCCCCAAATCACTCGGAACACAGGACTGGCTTGGCCAGACGGCCGGCCATTGGTGCTTCACACAGTAAGTGGACAGGGAAACCGAGCGCCGGAAATTACACCATTTGAAGTGCTAATGGAACGACCCATGCCCACAGCCAACGTACCCCCAAAACTAGCAATGACACAGCGCTGCTCTTAACACAATAAATTATCTTTGATTACGTTCAAGCCATAAGCAGAAGGATCGCTTTAAACCAAGATTTGCAACCT
>NW_025154890.1:0-1434 GCF_004010195.1 Chiloscyllium plagiosum
GCAGTCCCTGTGTATAATATAGAGAATAGCAGTACCTGTGTTAATATAGATAATAGCAGTCCCTGGCGTATAATATAGAGAATTGCAGTCTCTGTTTATAATATAGAGAATAGCAGTCCCTGTGTATAATATAGAGAATAGCAGTCTCTGTGAATAATATAGAGAATATCAGTCCCTGTGTATAATATAGAGAGTAGCCGTCTCTATGTATAATATAGATAATAGCAGTCCCTGTGTATAATATGGAGAATAGCAGTCCCTGTGTCTAATATAGAGAATAGAAGTCTCTGTGTATAATTTCGAGAATAGCAGTCCCTGTGTATAATATAGAGAATAGCAGCCTCTGTGTATATTACAGAGAATAGCAGTCTCTGTGTATAATATCGAAAATAGCAGTCCCGGTATATAATATAGAGAATAGCAGTCTCTATCTATAATGTAGAGAATAGCAGCCCCTATGTATAATATAGAGAATAGCAGTCCCTGTGTCTAATGTCGTGAATAGCAGTATCTGTGTATAATACAGAGAAGAGCAGTCCCTGAGTCGAATCTAAACGAATTGCTGTCTCTGTGTATAATAAAGAGAATAGCAGTCCCTGTGTCTTCTATCGAGAATAGAAGTCCCTGTGTATAATATAGAGAATAACACTCTCTGTGTATAATATTAGAGAATAACAGTCCCTGTGTTAATATAGATAATAGCAGTTCCTGGCGTATAATACAGAGAATAGCAGTCTCGGTGTATAATATAGAGAATAGCAGTCCCTGTGTATAATTTCGAGAATAGCAGTCTCTGTGAATAATATAGAGAATATCAGTCCCTGTGTATAATATAGAGAGCAGCCGTCTCTATGTATAATATAGATAATAGCAGTCCTTGTGTATAATATAGAGAATAGCAGTCCCTGTGTCTAATATAGAGAATAGAAGTCTCTGTGTATAATATAGAGAATAGCAGTCCCTGTGTATAATATAGAGAATAGCAGTCTCTGTGTATATTACCGAGAATAGCAGTCTCTGTGTATAATATAGGGAATAGCAGTCCCGGTGTATAATATAGAGAATAGCAGTCTCTATCTATAATGTGGAGAATAGCAGTCCCTATGTATAATATAGAGAATATCAGTCCCTGTGTCTAATATAGAGAATAGCAGTCTCTGTGTATAATACAGAGAATAGCAGTCCCTGAGTCGAATGTAGCGATTTGCAGTCTCTGTGTATAATAAAGAGAATAGCAGTCCCTGTGTCTTCTATAGAGAATAGAAGTCCCTGTGTATAATATAGAGAATAACAGTCTCTGTGTATAATATAGAGAATAGCAGTTCCTGTGTCTTATATCGAGAATTGTAGTCTCTGTGTATAATATAGAGAATAGCAGTCTCTGTGGATAATATAGAGAACAGCAGTCCCTGTGTATAATATAGAGAATAGCAG
>NW_025154891.1:0-1434 GCF_004010195.1 Chiloscyllium plagiosum
TAGCCAGTGTTTTGGACGTATGGTGAGGCCCAGGAGCAATTCAGTTTTTTTTTCAAAGTCATTTTCAACAGCTTTGCTGACGACAGGGTGGTGTGTTCACCGATCTGAATACGAACCAACTGCTTATGACAGTCACTGAATTGTGCAACAGTGTGCTGTTTGGTATATTTTAAACTATTAAAAATGTGTTGCTCGAAAAGCGCAGCAGGTCAGGCAGCATCAAGAGAGCAGGAGAATCGACGTTTCAGTCATAAGCCCTTCTTCAGGAAATGGTCCCTGAAGAAGGGCATATGCAGAAACGTCGATTCTCCTGCTCCCTTTATGCTGCCTGACCTGCTGCGCTTTTCCAGCAACACATTTTTAAGCTCTGATCTCCTGCATCTGCAGTCCTCACTATGTCCTTATTTTAAATTATGTAAGGAATAAAGTGATATTAACTCATAATTGTACAGAATGTAAATGATGTGATTTGACCAGCCATATATTTCTCAGAGACTCATCAAGCATATTCAACCATTGTCTGTAAAGCTGGATCAGTGGACAGGACTATTTGCCTGGCAATGTCGCCACTCTGTCTCGTAGTTTCTGCCCCATTGACATGACACGGCCAGGCAGAGGGATCAGTTCAATGGTATGTAGTCAATATAGTGCTCAGAATTGATGCTGGATCTTGTGGCTGTTGGACAGCTCTGTTGCAGGATATGGACAGTGCTCCCTGTTCCTACAATTAATGGTTCAGATCTATCTCTGTGGTCCAGGCACATGTGATCTAAAAATAACGGACACTATAAAGTGAGAATTGGAGGTGCAGAATAACCTCCTTCAGTAGGCCCTGGCATCACAGACCCCAGCGACAATTCGATTCACTCCACACGATATCAAAAAATGGCAGGATACACTGGAAGCTGTGTCAGTTTCCACGTTGCCACATCTCTAGCCAAGCTGTTCTATTCCTGCAAGAAGACTGGCATCTCCAACAATGTGAAAAAATGCCCAAGTATGCCTTGTAAATAAAAAGTAGGGCAAATGCATTGCATCGCAGATAGTCACTGACACATCGGTTTACAGTCTACTTTGTAAACGTGAAGGAAGGTGCCAGCAATAATGTGATCAATCAGCAATAACCTGATCAGTGTCATTAATTCGTGTCACGTCAGGGTTACTCAGATCCTGACCCGATTGCAAGCTTAGTTTAAAGGAATGGAATTCCAAAGTGGCAGCGAGAGTAATTACTCTAAACAAAAAAGCACCATCAAACAATAGTTGACAATATAAGACCAAGTAAAATCACAGTTAATCAGAATCTGGGCGAAGCACTGTCCTGGTTGGAATTACCAAGAACAACAACGAAATTAGATGTGGCCATTGTCAGTAATGGGAATTCCGGGACAGTTCTGCAAACATTCCTCAGGGAAGAGAGATTCCGGAGCTGAA
>NW_025154892.1:0-1434 GCF_004010195.1 Chiloscyllium plagiosum
CAGGGGGCGTGGCCAGGGTGGGGAGGGCCAACCGTGTCACTTCCTGCCCTGCACCGGGTTTATCAGGTGAGGGTGGGCGGGGCAGGGGTCTGGTTCCCTCTCTGGGGCCCGGACACACGGTCGCCGCAGGAGGTGAGCCAGCGGCGGTTCCCCCCAGGTTAGTGCCAGGGCGTGGCTGGGTTGGGCAGGGCTCGGGCTCGGGCTCAGGGGCCCCCGGGCCAGTTGTCACGGCGCCAGGGTCGGGCGTTAAAGCCCGAGGGGTTTCTCCATCGGGGTGGGGAGTGCGTGTGGGGTCAGTGGGGTCAGGGTCAGGTACAGGTTCGGGGGTTTGAGGGTCAGGGTTCCCGCGCCGGGGCGACGCTGGCACGGCCGCAGGGGCATTGTCGTGCCGGGGCGGGGCAGGTCGTGTGCTAGGTTCCGGGGAAGGGGATAGGGTGGTCTCCACGTGGGCAGGCTTGACGCGCCGCATCTTTTTCTGCGCCTTCTGGCCTGCCGGACGCTCACCCCCCTCCCTGCCAGAGGCTGGAACGTTGCAAGCCTCCGGCTTCGGAGACGGGGCTGGAGGTGTTGGCTTCGAGGGAGGGGAGTGTGTGCGGCGGCACCACCACCAGCCATCGGCACGGGCTGGGCATCCTTCTGGGTGGGGCAGTTTTTCCTTATGTGCCCCACCTCGTGGCACAGGTGGCACCGCACGCCGTCCGCCGTCCAGAAGGTGCGGTAGGCCACGTCCTCGTGGAGGACGGTAAAATTGCCCTCGGTGACTTCCTCCCGGGCCAAGCAGATAAATACCTGGCGCCGGAAGGAGTATACGTGACGGAGGGCGGGGTCCTTCAGACCGAGCAGGAGCGGCTGGACCCCTGACCGGATCTCCCCCAGGGTGGTGAGGTGGGGGAGAAGGAGCTCGCTGGCAATGAAGGGCGGGACATTGGAGATCACGACCCTCTGGGCCGTAACCTCCAGAGGGTCGACGGGCAGATGTGTCCCACCCACAGTGAGCCCTCTCTCCACGGCCAGGTGGACCGCCTGCTCGGTCTTCAGGAAGAAGACGGCCTTCCCGTACATGCGGGCCGCAGCGACGATGGCCAGTGGGCCAACCACACTAGCCATGGCCTTGCTGCAGGCCTCGATGGTCATGTTGGGGTGGGGATAGGCCTTTATCCCCAGCCGTTTGGTGAGGTGCCTGAAGGGGGTTGACGTCCCAGCCGGGGTTGGGACAGCCGAGCCCAAGGCAGCGGCTACCCCGGCGTAGGTGCAGCCGGGCCCCGCGACCTTCGGGCTCGCCATACTCTGCTGCTGGACGTTGGCAGGCCCCAGGCAGCAGCAGCGACGGTGGAGGCAGGCCTCGGACAACAGCAGCGGTGGAGGCAGGTCTCAGGCGAGTCTACGGTAGGCCTTCGGTTGCAGTGTGGGGGCAGACCTGTTGGGGAGAGTCCC
>NW_025154893.1:0-1434 GCF_004010195.1 Chiloscyllium plagiosum
TGGGGACATAGTCAGTGATGGGGCACAGTCAGTAATCGGGATACAGTCAGCGATGGGGACACAGTCAGTGATGCGGATACAGTCAGTGATAGGGTCACAGTGTGATGGGAATACAGTCAGAGATGGGGACATAGTCAGTGATGGGGCACCGTCAGTGATGGGGACGCAGTGAGTGATGGGAATACAGTCTGTGATGGGGACATAGTCAGTGATGGGGCACAGTCAGTAATCGGGATACAGTCAGTGATGGGGACACAGTCAGTGATGCGGATACAGTCAGTGATAGGGTCACAGTGTGATGGGAATACATTCAGAGATGGGGAAATAGTCAGTGATGGGGCACCGTCAGTGATGGGGACGCAGTGAGTTATGGGAACACAGTCAGTGATGGGGGCACAGTCAGTGATGGGGACACAGTGAGTGATGGGAATACAGTCAGTGATGGGGACATCGTCAGTGATGGGTCACAGACAGTGATGGCAATACAGTCAGTGATGGGGACACAGCCAGTGATTCGGATACAGTCAATGATGGGAATATAGTCAGTGATGAGGATGCAGTCAGTAATGGGAATACCATCAGTGATGGGGACACAGTCAGTGATAGGGATACAGTCAGTGATGGGAATACAGTCAGTGATGGGGCACAGTCAGTGATGGGGAAACAGTCAGTGATGGGAATACAGTCAGTGATGGGGCACAGTCAGTGATGGGGATACAGTCAGTGATGGGGAACAGTCAGTGATGGGTTCACAGTCAGTGATGGGGACTCAGTTAGTGATGAGAATACAGTCAGTGATGGGGATACAGTCAGTGATGGGAATACAGTCAGTGATGGGGTCACAGACAGTGATGGCAATACAGTCAGTGATGGGGACACAGCCAGTGATGCGGATACAGTCAGTGATGTGAATACAGTTCATGCTGGGAATACTGTCATTGATGGGGATACAGTCAGTGAGAGGAATGCAGGGTCACAGACAGTGATGGCAATACAGTCAGTGATGGGGACACAGCCAGTGATTCGGATACAGTCCATGATGGGAATACAGTCGGTGATGAGGATGCATTCAGTAATGGGAATACCATCAGTGGTGGGGACACAGTCAGTGATAGGGTTACAGTCAGTGATGGGAATACAGTCAGTGATGGGGCACAGTCAGTGATGGGGATACAGTCAGTGATGGGAATACAGTCAGTGATGGGGTCACAGACAGTGATGGCAATACAGTCAGTGATGGGGACACAGCCAGTGATTCGGATACAGTCAGTGATGTGAATACAGTTCATGCTGGAAATAAAGACAGTGATGGGGATACAGTCAGTGAGAGGTATGCAGACAGTGATGGGGGCATGGTCAGTGATGGGGTTACAGTCAGTGATGAGTATACAGTCAGTGATGGGGACACAATCAGTGATGGGGACACACACAGTG
>NW_025154894.1:0-1434 GCF_004010195.1 Chiloscyllium plagiosum
CCTGAGCGGTGGGGATGAGTGAGCCTCAGTGTTGATGCGGTCTCTGTGTGTCCTGGGACACAGTGATGGAACGGTGATGGGTTGGAGAGGGATCCTGAGAGCTGCAGGAGTGGGAGACCATCGTCTCCCAGGAACTGTGACTCCCAGGGGGGCAGCTGCTTTGATCCTCACTGTGACTGGCACCTTCCAGGGACCGATGGGTGCCCTTCATGGGATCACTCAGTCATGCAGCCACAATCCCTCAGAACAGTGCCCTGTACTATCTGTGTAAGATTGAACCCGGTTCATTCTGTTTCCCCATGAGGGACCAGTGCTGCTGGCCAGGCAGTAAGATTCAGGAACAAAGCTGGCACCTCCCAGGTATGGGGCACCATCAACTGCACACACCAACATGGCACTGAGAGGGCACTACGCTGCAGAATTCATCAACAGGAAGGGACTCCATTCTATCAGTGTGCAAGTGATCTGTGATTACTATTACCCCTTCCTGAAGCTGTGTGTGCCCACTGCCCTGGCATATGCCATGACTCCTACACCCAGGAGCACTCTCATGTACCTGCTGTGTACAAGGGTGAAGAGCCTTACAAGGATGGTTACTGGGGGATAGGGGAATGGGGGATGTGGTGGGGTGCCCATGACTCACTGCACCATTACACAGCGCCCTGACTGATATGGGCCACAGGTAACTTGCAGCCCGTGCTTCAACCAGGGCAGTGGGGCAGCAGACAATGGGGTTCCTGAGGAGAGGGCTCTGCTGAATGGTCTGGGTCGGGGGCAGTGGGGCTCCAGTACAGTCCAGACAGAGCATGCCGTGCCATCCTGGTGTGCTGAACCCTACACAATTGGAGCAAGCAGAGGGGAGATGTGCTGGACGCTGAGGAACTAGGGGAGTGGGAGCTGTAATCCAAGGAGACAATGACACTGAGATAGGGGAAGCTGTCCTTGTGCATGGTACAGCCCAGCTGAAAACATCAGGCCCTGCAATCCAGACAGGACCTGATCAACACCCCATTCCTGTTAATGTAAACTGGGTGCTGCAGACCATCAGACAGATGCCAGTCTGGGCAGGGTAGGGAGTTAATGTGCTGAGCTGGATTAGACATGGTGAAAGATCTCAATAAGCCTTGCAGCAGAAGTCCCTCCAAAAGACTCAACACAAATGGCACTTAGCCAGAAAATGGAAGACTCTGTACCAAGCCTCAGCCTTTCCTATACTCAGTAATGGATAAGAAGGAACCCAGTGGAAAATAAACTGAGCAACTTCTGTTAGGGCACAGCCCCAGAGGAGAGGAAGTATTGGTTGGCAATACAATCAGAAGAACTAAAAACAGGAAGGCCTCAACAAAAGCGAGTTCTTTTTTCTGATTTCTGAAATTTAAAGCTGTATTTGTTCTTCATTTCTTTGGAAAGCAGAAGAGTAAAAGTGAGTGATCT
>NW_025154895.1:0-1434 GCF_004010195.1 Chiloscyllium plagiosum
ATGGGAAAAGCTCAATGATGAGGGAAATTGCAAATCCTGTCCAGAAAAAGAAGGGACCATTCATCAGATATAGACAGCTGGGATTGAGTGACCCTGAGAAGGGTATAAGGGCAGTAGGAGTATACGTAAACAGGAAATCATGAGGGGGAAAATGGGGACATCAAATTGCTTTGGCAAATAGAATTAAGGAGAATCCGAAAAGATTCTAAAATTATTTTAAGTTTAAAAGAATAACTAAGTAGAGAATACAGGCCTTAAAGATCAACATGGCTTTCCTGCATGTAACCACAGGAGATGGCAGAGACACCAAGCAAATATTTTGCATCAATATTTACAGTAGACAGGAGCATGGAAGCTAAGAAACTTGGGAAATAAATAACGAGTTCTTTAAAATGAGTTCATTTTACAGAAAAGGAGGTTACAGAAAAATGGAAATAAATCCTGGAGACCTGATTAGATATTTCCCAGAACTTTGTGGGAAGCTAGGGAAGAGATTCCTGGACCCCTTGCTGAGATATTTATATCGTTGATAATCATAGATGAGATGCCAGAAGATTGGAGAGTGACTAATGTGGCAGCATTATTGAAGAAAGTTGTATGGAAAAACAAGGGAACCATAAACTGGTGAGCCTTTCACACCAGAGATGCTGCCAGACCTTCTGAGCATTTCCAGCAGTTTCTGCTTTTGTTTCTGATACACAGCATCCACAGCTCTTTCAGTTTTTATTTAGTAGTTAGAGAGCATTACGTTTTGAATTGGAGGCCTGTTAGAACATAACAACATCCGAACATAAGAAATACAATCAGGAGTGGGCCATCTGACTCCATGAGTCAGCTCTGCCTTTCAATAACATCATGGATCATCTTTCAATGGACTGAGATTCCACTTACCCACTGCTCACGATAACCCTTCATTCCTTTACTGTTCACAAATCTATCTTCACCTTTAAAACATTCAACAGGTTAGCCTCAGCTGCTTCACTCGGCAGGGGATTCCAGAGATTCACAACCCTTTGGGTGAAGACATTGGCTTGACCAGCTATCCTTAGTAGCCACACACGCAGATGACAAGCAACATGAGTTCGACTGCAACAACACTACTATTGGGACAAGCCAAACAGAGAACAGCCAGGGAATTCCTAGAGGCATGTCATTCATCCACAGATTCAATCAATAAGCACATCGACCTGGACCCAATATACCAGCCACTGCAGCGGACAGCTGGAACTGACAACCGGAAGCGGCAGATACAAACCACTATAAATGCCGGAGGAAACATCACACAAGCGCTTCACAGGAGTGCCCCAAGCACTTAGGATGTCACCTAGACAGGGGACGAAACGTCTGCAACACAAATTCCCAGCTCGGCGAACAGAACCACAACAACGAGCACCCGAGCTACAAATCTTCTCCCAAAATTTGAGCCTCCCTGCT
>NW_025154896.1:0-1434 GCF_004010195.1 Chiloscyllium plagiosum
CAACCATCTGATGAAGGAGCAGCATTCTTTCTTCGATTGCAACTGCCTCCAAATAAAGCTGTGGCAGTATAACCTTACGTTGTGTGAAGTGTAACTAAGTAAATCAGAATCTAACACCTGCAACTCCAAATCATGTCTGCTCGGACACGTTGCGTTGTTAGTTGTCCCGATGTGCAGCCGAATATCCAGGACGATTGACGTATTCCCCAACTGTGAGGGAACACCTTTGCCTGGTGATTGTTGTGCAGTGTTCATTCATGAGTTGTCTGCTCCGTTTTGCCAATATACACTCCTCCACTTTGGACTGTAAACAGTTGACAAATCTTAAAGAGATCATTATTCGCAGCAAAATGCCCAGCTTTCAGGAAAACATCGACCAGAACACCTGACAAGACTGAGAATAATCTCAACCGGCAGGGTGGGTTCATGTCACACGACAGAAGCCCCCACTGCACGACACAACCTCTATCTCTCTCTCTCTCTCACACACATACACACAAGCACAAGCTTGCACACGTATTTACTCACAAACGGGCCTTTGTCAGTCATGTAGGAGTAAGTGAGTGCTGCAGATGCTGGAGATCAGGGCCTTCGTCATACGACTGGGTATATGAAAAGAAGATAAAAATGAAGCATTCATGATTTTTAAAATAAATATAAATAGTCGTAAAACTAAAGATGTATCGTAATTCTGGACCTTTATTCTGAAGTTGTGTGATATATTGCTGATGGTTCATTTCTTTAACTCCTGAGCTGTGGATCGAACAGCATTGTCAAGTAATGAAACATTTTAGGCCCATATACTCTTGCGTTTAGAAGAATGAAACAATATATAATCGAGTTGATTAATGTGCTGAAGGAGGTAACATCGTTCATAGTGGGTATAAACTTCATGTCTAGTAACGAGACCAATAAGGGTTAATGGCTAAAATCAATAGGACATGCCAATGAATATTTAAAGTGAAGTGGAAAATTCACAAACGGAGAACTGCTTGAGGAAATAAGATATGATTTTTTTTCAATAAGGCTGTGTTGGGGGCAGATGCCTTCCAGCTCAGAACCGTCCACATGAACTGTCCGACATGCCTATCTTTCTTTCCACCTATCGACTCGATCCTCCTCTCTGACCAAGCACCTTCAACCCACCCCAAACACCCATTGTCCACTTTGCTAACTTCCAACACCCACGTCTCTGACCTATCACCGCCATCCCATCCCCATTTACCTCTTGTACTCTATGCAACTTTCTCCCCATCCACACTCACTCTCATTTATCCCCACCCTGCAGAGTCCCTGCCTCCATTCCTGACGAAGGGCTTTTGCCCAAAACGTCGATTTTCCTGCTCCTTGAATGTTGCCTGAACTGCTGTGACTTTTTCCAGCACAATTCTAATCCAGGCGGGTGCAACTGGATAATCTTGATAATCCACAGAA
>NW_025154897.1:0-1434 GCF_004010195.1 Chiloscyllium plagiosum
CATAGAAAATAATTTGAAAGGGGTGTGGAAACCGTAGTCTCAGCATTCACAATACAGTAATCTAAATGAGTGGCCACACCATACTTGCTTGGAGCCACACCTTGGAGCCATGCACCATACAACCTCAGGGTCTGCTATACTGTGGTAATTCATTTTGATGAAATGTAATGAAAGGGATATGATATGAGGCAAGTATTGGAGATGGTATGTAATCGATTATATATCCACCACACACTTAGACCCATGACTTTAGGGAATGGTTGAAAGTTTCCTGGAAAAAAACTCATGCTTCGCACAGAACTCTTTGTAAGGAAAAAGGCAGCAAATTAAAAATAACCAGGCAGCATCTTTAAGAAAACAATTTCAAACTTAGAAAGCCAATCAGGCACTGTAATCTTTTTTTGATTGGTAAGTTTATCCAGGGTTAAACAACAACCTTTGCCACTATGATAACTGTAGTGATTGTAACGAGGTGAGTCAGGTGGATTTCAGAGAATGAGTTCCCTCGATTTGGCCTGTTAATCTGCTCAGTCAAGGAGCCCTGTCTGATAGATAAAATCAGGAGTGTTAAAGGTTCTGTTCACTCTGAAAGCTATCTCTAAGGAAGCTGGATTAGTGTCAAGGACTCTCCACATGTAAATGAAGGGTGACTTGGTGACAGGATACCAGCCTCTGCAGAGTTATTTCAATAAATTTCTTTAATAAATTCAACAATAGATGTGAACTTTTGTTTTTAATTCATTCATGAGATGTGAATGGTGGTGGCTAGGTGGCACTTATTGACATCTCTAATTGCAATGAAGAAGGTGGTGGTGAGCTGCCTTTTTAAACTGCTGCATTCCTCACGGTGTTGGCACACACTATTCATACTAGTAGGAAGAACACTGCAGGATTTTGACCCACTCAAGAGAAAGAAAGCAATGTACTTCTAAGTCAGGGTGGTGTGTGGCTTGGCGGGCAACTTGGAGACAGTAGTGGTCATAAACTTGTTGTCCTTGCCTGTATTGATGATACAGGTTGTGAGTTTAGATACTGCTAACTCACCTAGCTTTTCCTAATCTATACATTCTTGTAGACTGTCAGATTGTGTGATTTAGACTTTGGCCTGCAAGTCAGGCTAATTAAAAGTAACAGTGAAAATTTTATTTGATTAAAGAATCTCAAACTTACACCTTCTCGATAGAAAAGCAAGTAAAATTCGGACTGTTTTAATCATAAAACCCAACCAAGAATCATTGTATTATGTATTCACACAGTTTCAACCATCAATATAAATTATAGTCTATCTCTTGATGAGCTGAGGTGAACTGATGATTTATTGGATTTGCTGCAGTTGAGGTCACTCCATCAAATATTACCTCCTTGAAGGCAAGGGATTTCCCATAACCTAGCAGATTGTGTTACACCAAAGATCACAGGGTCATTTCGGGGTGA
>NW_025154898.1:0-1434 GCF_004010195.1 Chiloscyllium plagiosum
ACATTTGAGTCTGAAATACTATTGGATATAGCAGTATCTTTCTGACAAAGCTGATTACATTTAATTAGGTAAGTCCAGCTTAGGAATTAAAATGACATTCAATACAACCGATTTTATATGCAGCAATTAGTCCATTTCCGTAAAGAACAATGCCATGCATGCTTCAGAATGAGCAATGGAAAATTTGTTTTTAAATCAAATGTACCTGCATAATTCCATCTATTTGAATCAAAACGCGTCACCAACAGAACATTTTGAATTTTAGTCGGGGATGGGAGGGTTGGGGACAATAATTGATGCCATGAAATTCTTGATTTAGTAACATTGTGCCAATACTATTTGCTTCACGTCAGCGGGAGTGTTTCGAAAGGTACACTTTCATAATTTTGGGAATTCACAAGAATTGTCCTGCAAAGCTTGAACTCTGACTGGAACATTTTCTATTGCTCAGCAACCTCTACGAATATCACTAATTCTGGTCTAGTATTGGAGATTGAAGCGCGTTCTGTGAAAGCGACGGTGAGAGTTGGCAATAGAGCATTAAACAGATACACCACTTTTGAACGTTTTCAGTTTCAACACAAATTAAAACAAAGAACAAGTGACTCCACAGTAGACTTGCCAAATACACGACTGTACCCCAATTCCCCAAGTGCATCCTCGAACCTTCGAGTCTTTGATGTGTTTACCATCTCAAAAGACCGAATCAACCCGACCATTGATTATCACCTCTTGCTAATCTACAGATACTTCAGAAATCGGAACACTGATGCATTTTGATGAATTGAAAACTTTGTCATTTCAAAATAAAACTAACTTTGTCCCAATCTGACCGTTCGCTGCCTGACATATTCCCGAACCCTCCAAATATTTCTTTGAAAAATGTTGATATTTAAACCATTTTCTCGATTTCAAATCTATGAAAATATTAATGTGAAACATTAATTGTGGCTCTTGAGCAAATGGTCCTCGGCAATACAAATTGCCAATGCATTCTGAGAGAAGATAAAGTAATAAATATTGTGACACGACCATGCTAAAAAAAAAAAGATAGATTGGACACATTGTAAACAGACGTGGTCACACCTGAGACAGTAAATTTATGGTAGGTAAAAACAATGAACTGCAGATGCTGGAAACCAGATTCTGGATTAGTGATGCTGGAAGAGCACAGCAGTTCAGGTAGCATCCAAGGAGCAGTAAAATAGACGTTACGGGCAAAAAACCCTTCATCAGAAATACAGGAAGAGAGCCTGAAGTATGGCGAGGTAAGTGAGAGGAGGATGGGGGTGGGGAGAAGGTAGCATAGAATACAATAGATGAGTGGGGGAGGGGACCTCTACATTGGGGAGACTGGACGCCTCCTAGCAGAGCACTTTAGGGAAAATCTCCGGGACACCCGCACCAATCAACGGCACCGCCCTGTGTCCCAAC
>NW_025154899.1:0-1434 GCF_004010195.1 Chiloscyllium plagiosum
TCCTGGTCTAGTAGGAGAGGCACTACCAGAGCTTCACATGTTCCCTTCATAATGTTCCCACCCAGGAAGGGCAGGACTATAATCACATGCTCACTGTGGTTACTCAAATGGAAACTAATCCAATGTTGATTGTGACAATTCATCTGGGAATTAATTAGATAGTCGCTGTGTGCAATGGGCTGAAAATGAAACAGTAATTTTCAATAATGATGGAATGAAGCAAGAATGATCTTAATTAAAGAGCAATCTCATGATAGTTCATGATCAGATAAATTGACATAAATCTTCAATGAATATACATTGATAAAATTGAAGGGATTTTGTAGTACACACAAATTTAAAAAAAAATTCCTCATTCAATGTGACTATTCAGCTGAAGACAATCTCCCTTTTTCCCAGCTGTGTATGGTTTTAATGAATTCAACATTGATTGTGATTTTTTAATGAAACAACACAGAAAGAGGAGACATGGTTAGTATGTTTGCAGATGACACCAAACCTGGAGGTATAATTGACAGTGAGGATGGTTACCTCAGAGTACAGAGGGATTCTGATCAGATAGGCCAATAGGCTGAGGAGTGACAGATGGAGGTTAGTTTAGAAACCTGTGTGGTGCTGCATTTTGGAAAGACACATCAGGGCAGACCTTATACTCTTATTGGTCAGGTCCTGGGGAGTGTTGCTGAACAAGGAGACCTTGGAGTGTAGTATCATGGTTCATGGAGTCACAGGTAGATAGGACAGTGAAGGGGGTGATTGGAATGCTGTCCTTTATGGGGCAGTGCCAGAAATCTCCTTATGAAGAGCTTATACTCACAACGTCGACTCTCCTGTTCCTCGGAGTCTGCCTGCTGGCTGTGTTTTTCCAGCTCCACACTTTTTGACTCTGATATCCAGCATCTTCAGGCCTCACTTATTTCTTTATTGGTCAGTGCATTGAGTACAGGTGTTGGGAGGCCATGTTGCAGCTGTACAAGGCATTGGTTGGGCTGCTATTGGAATATTGCATGCAATTCTGTTCTCTCTGCTAGAAGCAGTTTGTTGTGAAACTTGAAAGTATTCAGACAAAATTGACAAAGATGTTGCCAGGGTTGGAGGGTTTGAGGAACAGGGAGAGGCTGAGTGGGGCTATTTTCCCCGGAGTATCGCAGCTCCTGAAGTGACTTTATAGACGTATATAAAATCATGAGAGACATGAATAATTTGAATAGACCATGATTGTGAGTTTGCACATTTCAATGTCTTCTCCTTCGGTCATGGACTGAGACAAAATTCCATATTTATTCCACTTACAGGTTCAACAATTATTAGATTTTATTTACAAATAGACTTGCAAAGTTCTATGAGTGAACTGAAGAATAATGAGAAATGTTATATTGCCATTTGACTGAGCAATATGTGGGAATGAACAGGAATTATTGCAGTGAAAAGTAA
>NW_025154900.1:0-1435 GCF_004010195.1 Chiloscyllium plagiosum
GACTGAGCTAGATTCCTGGTGCTATCTTACCAAGCTCATCTCATTAACTACCCACCCCACTCCATGGTGTCCCTGTCATGCAATGCCAGCCCGATTCTCCCACCCATCATGACTGGAGGTACTCAAAATCGCCCGGATTACCCTGGATATTCCATGACCCCTGACACTGGGGCCACCTTTAAAAGGCCAAGGGGCACATGGTTGAGCTTTCTCAGTTTGGAGCTGCCCTGCACAGTTTGCCCCGAGTATGGCAGATAAGAGGACATTACATCACGGTTTGTTGACAGGGGCACGGAGGTCCTGGTGGATGAGCTAGTACAGAGGGGGACCATTCCTTTCCCAGAGGGATCACACCACCAGACACACCGAGCATGGTCTGAGCTCACCACCCAGCTCAGTGCAGTATATGCAGTCTGAAGATATGTCCAGCAAAACAGGACAAGATTCAATAACCTTCCCCACTCTGTTAGGATAAGGGTCACACTCACTGTATGTCTGTTATAGCACCGGTTCCAAAACAAGGCTCATGCTCTACCACTCTCGCTACTGCATACAGCACCTTCCCTCTTTTTCTCGCTTGCATCTCTAATGCCCCACCCCCCCACCACAGTTATAGAATATTCTGGAGAATTACGATTATGGAATTTTCCAGATCATGTTCCAACTTATTCCGTTTCAGTAAAGTGGCGGTGCCCCTGTGTGTGACATGTAAGAGGATGGAGTGGAGACGTACATTTTTCAAATCGCACACAATTAAAATCCATCATGAGGCCATTCAGTACTTCAAACATGCTCCAACATTCCAGTTATAGAATATTCTGGAGAATTCCAATTATGGAATTTTCCAGATCATGTTCCAACTTATTCTAAGTTTCAGTAAAGTGGCAGTGCCCCTGTGTGTGACACGTAAGAGGAGGGAGTGGAGACGTACATTTTTCAAATCACACACAATTAAAATCCATCATGAGGCCATTCAGTACTTCAAACATGCTCCAACATTCAACACGTTTGGAGGTGATCTGATGGTTTTCTCAGCTCCACGTTAGAGGAACCTTCAGTCATTCAACCCCCAGCTTCCTGTTACCGAGCAGATGATTCTCAGACACTTCATACCCCGGGTTTCTTCTAGCATGTGCTAAGAAGGCATTTCCCATGGGGACAGACTCTCCTAACAATATATTTCATCTGCTTTATAAATTCACACAACAGTCATACAAAATTCATACAACAGACCAATCAAAAACATGCACTTATTTTATGGTTATCGATAGCCAATCGCAATTAGACATTCTGGTTATTTCACTTGTCTCACCTTATTGTATTCAGCCAAAGAAACTTCCAAACACTCGTCTCAATATAAAATACAATTTCTAGCAAAGAACGTTTTTATCCTCAGCAATAAAATAGGTGGATTAATCTCCAGGACCTGATTAGG
>NW_025154901.1:0-1435 GCF_004010195.1 Chiloscyllium plagiosum
CTGGGTCAGTCCTTGCACAGACTGGGTCAGTCCCCACACAGACTGGGTCAGTCCCACACAGACTGGGTCAGTGTCTGCACAGGCTGGGTCAGTCCGCACACAGACTGGGTCAGTCCCACACAGACTGGGTTAGTCCCCGCACAACCTGTGTCAGTCAACGCACAGACTGGGTCAGTCCCACACAGATTGGGTCAGTCCCACACAGACTAGGTTAGTCCCCGCACAGACTGGGTCAGTCAAAGCACAGACTGGGTCAGTCCCACACAGACTGGGTCAGTCCCACTCAGACTGGGTTAGTCCCCGCACAGACTGGGTTAGTCCCCGCACAGACTGAGTCAATCCCCACACAGACTGGGTCAATCCCCACACAGACTGGATCATCCCCGCACAGACTGGATCAGTCCCCGCACACACTGGATCAGTCCCCGCACAGACTGAGTCAATCCCCACACAGACTGGGTCAATCCCCGCACAGACTGGGTAAGTCTCTGCACAGACTGAGTCAGTCCCACACAGACTGAGTCAATCCCCACACAGACTGGGTCAATCCCCACACAGACTGGGTCAATCCCCGCACAGACTGGGTTAGTCCCCACACAGACGGGGTCAGTCCCACACAGACTGGGTCAGTCCTCACACAGACTGGGTCAGTGCCTGCACAGACTGGGTCAGTCCCACATAGACTGGGTCAGTCCTCGCACAGACTGGGTCAGTCCTCGCACAGACTGGGTCAGTCCCCACACAGACAGGATCAGTCGCTGCACAGACTGGGTCAGTCCCCACACAGACTGGGTCAGTCCCACAAAGACGGGGTCAGTCCCACACAGGCTGTGTCAGTCACCCGCACAGACTGGGTCAGTCCCTGCAAAGACTGGGTCAGTCCCTGCACAAACTGGGTCAGTCCCAGCACAGACGGGATCAGTCCCACACAGACTGGGTCAGTTCCTGCACAGACGGTGTCATTCCCACACAGACTGGGTCAGTCCCTGCACAGACTGGGTCAGACCCACACAGACTGGGTCAGTCCCGGCACAGACTTGGTCAGTTCTTACACAGACTGGGTCAGTCCCCACACAGACTGGGTCAGTCCCACACAGACTGGGTCAGTGCCTGCACAGACTGGGTCAGTCCCCACACAGCCTGGGTCAGTCTCACACAGACTGTGTCAGTCTCTGCACAGACTGGGACAGTCCCACACAGACTGAGTCAGTCCCACACAGAATGGGTCAGTCCTCGCACAGACTGGGTCAGTCCCCACACAGACAGGGACAGTCCCCGCACAGACTGAGTCCATCCCCACACACACTGGGTCAATCCCCGCACAGACTGGGTCAGTCTCTACACAGGCTGAGTCAGTCCCACACAGACTGGGTCAGTCTCTGCACAGACTGAGTCAGTCCCACACAGACTGAGTCAATCCCCACACAGAATGGGT
>NW_025154902.1:0-1435 GCF_004010195.1 Chiloscyllium plagiosum
ACACACACTTTTCCGCTAAAATCATATCAAGGGCCATTCTGTTTTCCCATGCCATCCTACTTGTCGCATCAAGCTGTTCTGATATTCCTTTAACCGCATCTCTTCTATAATTTATAAATCGCTGTTGAATATAGAAAATGTAATTTATCTAATGTACATTTTTATTAATTGTTGCCTACCAAAAGAGAGCTGACTCAAAGCCTGCTGCAATCTGGTTACGAGCCTTGAACTCATCAGGTACATGCCTAGGGACTCAAATCCTGTCATCGAATGAAGTGTCTAACAGTGATCTCTTATCCCTTCCCTTTTTCCCTACTATCTTTTCCTTCTCAAATGCCAGGGTAAATGAAATTACCAATTGTACAAGTGCACATATCCCTCTCCTATCCGGTGGTAGGGTGGGTCTCAATATTTTGCCTCCACAGTACCACCACAGATCCGCTCAGGGAACCTTTGGTGCTGAGTAGTTCCCTCCCTTCTCCGTTTCGGTAACATTCTTAATCTATGAACATACTTTCAGCTCCCCCAAATCTCTAGACTGACTTGTATCTCGTCTATGCACACACGTCGTGTGATCTCCGACTGCAGCTGAAAAAGTAGGGGGCCTATTGAATCTTTCTTCTCCAAGGGAGCGAACATCAGAGATAGGGAGGTACAATTCCTATCATTCCATGCAGTCTTATCCTGATACAGGGCTATTATACATTTCAAGCCCTTCCTGTCTCGCTTACACCCGAGTGGAAAGGGAACCACCTGGGTCACTGGCCTACCGGAGGCACATGCATAGCAATTGCTCTTGTTCAGACTTTTTACAGGAGACTTTACCCATTCAAACCAGGCGTTTGCATCCCCATACCCAGTTTCTATTTCGATAGTCTGTTTCAAGTCCTTTATCTCTATAATTTTTACTAGTTCAGGATCATCGGGAGGGGTGAAAGGTTGTACCTTATTATCCAATAGTTCTGAAGAAGGGCTTCTGCCCGATTCCTGAAGAAGGGCTTATGCCCGAAACGTCGATTCTCCTGTTCCTTGGATGCTGCCTGACCTGCTGCGCTTTTCCAGCAACACATTTTCAGCTCAGTATCCATTAGTTCTGCCGGTTTTCCCTGTCCTACACTAATTTGAAAACAACAGCCCTAGAAATCCTTCCCGTTTGCTTACATTTCTGTCCCAAATCTTTCATCTAATTGTATCTCATAGGTGCCCCACCCCCACCCCGAGAATTGCTTTGTGCCATATGGTTTTCTTTATCATTAGGTATATTGGGTTACGCTCTTTATCGGGACAATCGAGAGGTGATCGGAAGTGGCCCTGTGTATTGTGACAAGACTATTATACCAAGTACCATCCCCAAAGGACTTAAGATGTACCTCTGAGCTGCGGTACGGTCTCTGATTATCTGCATCCCCACAATTTACTAAGCTACATGCATCAG
>NW_025154903.1:0-1435 GCF_004010195.1 Chiloscyllium plagiosum
TCACACAGAGACTGCTGTGTGTATGGATTGAACATCCAAAAGAAGTGGTGGAGGCAGATACAGTTATACCATTTAAAATGCATTTGGATGGATGCTTGCATGGAAAGTGTTTAGAGAGAGATGGACCACGTGCTGGCAAGGGAGACGAGATTAACGTAGGATATTTGGTTTTGTATAGATGACCAGACCGAAGGATCTTTTTCCATGCTATACATCTCTGAGAGTATTGACTCTTGAGTGTTTAACACGGGAGCAGGAGGAGGCTATGCAGCTTCTGAATTCTGTCAGTCAGCTCGTTTGCTCAATTACTGACAGTCAAATACAAAAATACATCATTCAGATTTTGATGGTGTTTTACAGAAACAGGAGAAAGGCTTTTAGTCAAAGAAAAGCTGTAAAGAATGTGAAGAGGCCATTCAGTCCCTCAATTCCGTTCCACAGGAGCAGCAGGTGAGCACAGTGCTATTGGAGCCTGTGACTTTGGAGCAGTTGGCGCGCATCTATTTTCACAAAACTTCGCTTAGGAGGCAGTCACTCAGCTGCTGAATACTGGGACACAGGAACAGGCGTCAGTCACTCAACTGCTCGAGACTGGAACACAGGATCAGGAAGGAGTCATTCAACTGCAGGAGACTGGGACACAGGAACAGGAGGGAGTCACTGAACATGCTCAAGACTGGGACACAGGAACAGGAAGCAGTCACTCAACTGCAGGAGACTGGGACACAGGAACAGGAGGGAACAATTCAACTGCGCGAGACTGGGACACAGGAAGAGGAGGGAGTCATTCAACTGTTCAAGACTGGGACACAGGAAAAGGAGGGAGTCGTTCAACTGTTCGAGACTGGGACACAGGAACAGGCGTCAGTCACTCAACTCCTCCAGACTGGAACACAGGTACAGAATGGAGTCATTCAACTCTCGAGACTGGGACACAGGAACAGGAGGGAGTCATTCAACTGTTCAAGTCTGGGACACAGGAAAAGGAGGGAGTCGTTCAACTGTTCGAGACTGGGACACAGGAACAGGCGTCAGTCACTCAACTGCTCGAGACTGGAACACAGGCACAGGAGGGAGTCATTCAACTGCTCCAGACTGGGACACGGGATCAGGAAGGAGTCATTCAACTGCTCGAGACTGGGACACAGGTACAGGAGGGACTCCCTCAACTGCTCCAGACTGGGACGCAAGATCAGTATGGAGTCATTCAACTCTCGAGACTGGGACACAGGAACAGGAGGGAGTCATTCAACTGCTCGAGACTAGGGCACAGGAACAGAAGGCGGTCATCCAACTGCTCGAAACTGGGTCACAGGGAAATCTAGAGGCTAGTGAGGCCCGAGGATCCTGTTACGCAGGAACAGGAGGAGGGGACTCACTCCCCACCAGAATGGGACACCGAGAGAGAAGGGGAGTTTGCTTGGAACAAACAGAA
>NW_025154904.1:0-1435 GCF_004010195.1 Chiloscyllium plagiosum
CCACTGTAATACCTGGCCAACATCTTTCTCTCACGCTTGCTGCAGTGCCCAAGCGAAATCCAGCGCAGGTTGGAATAATAGGAAGGGTTTGGAGGGATATGGGCAGGGGCTGGTAGGTGGGACTAGATTGGGTTGGGATATCTGGTCGGCATGGACGGGTTGGACTGAAGGGTCTATTTCCATACTGTACATTTCTATAACTGTATGGCTCTAAGAGCACATTTTCTGCTTGTGGATCCTGCAGCACTTGAGACTACTAATCAAGTTCAGTGATGTTAGGGCATGAACTCTGCTATGTACGAGTTCTCTACCTCACACGCCAGGGTTTGTTATCACATACTTAGCCATTGTATTATTCCTTTCATTAGTCACCAACAATCTCTACTCACAGCTACTTTGTGAAATGGAAATAAACAGTAAATTACAAAGGTATTTAAAGATGATAGGACGACAAAATATGCATAAATGTATCACATATTAATTTATGAAGTCTATTTTTGTGTATTTGCAAGTGAAATGAAAAAGAAGCCTAATTTCTCGGTTTTTTTCTGACATGTTCTGGTTGAGTGCTGTTTTTCCGATTTCATTGATGATTTTGTGATCATCATCCTTGGGTTTTCATTATTGTCTCGGTTTATTACTCAGGGACTTCCCTCGCATGGACAGCAGTTGGAAATCTCAAGATACATTTTTGTATTTACAGCAACCTCGGTTCCAACGCCCAGAAATGCAATGCGTTGTTGGAGAGAAGAACCAGAGCGACATATAAAGGAAACACTTTGTTTCCTTTGTACAAAATAGCAAAGAACCTGTCTTGAAAATCTGACGACATTTCTCCCGTTCCAGGCCTGTAAGCTTTTATGAAATATCTTACAATGTCACAGAATGCTGAACGCAGCAGAACACAGTTCTCACAGTAGCTGTCGAGAAACTGCAGTTCAATGTAATATTTTGTCCTTCTAAGACTGTGATTTCGTGTTGATCCTGGAATGCTGAGTCTTTGCCATTGGTACCTGCAACAAAGCAAAAATTATTAATTGTCCGAGAGAGACCATATCTTGTGGAGCAGATACTGAACGTTTAAACATATTTACAAATCATGCAACACCAGGTTATTGTCGAACAAGGTAATTTGGAAGTACAAGCTTGGACTATCTACTGGTATTGTGTCATTTTGAGCTCTGTCCATCCCTGTCAGAGACCGGCATGATCCACATCATTTAAACATATACACACCACACAGCACGACCAATGTTACCAGCTTTTTCAGTTGGAAGAAGAGTCATGTCTCGTATTTTCTCCGTGCAAATATAAATTCCTGCTTTTTCATTACATGACACAATGTTGCACACACCAGGAAGGCTGCATTAAAACAGCGGAGCTGGACAGAGTGCTTCGTCTTCAAAGAGCAGAATGTGGAGTGAAAGACAAGAAC
>NW_025154905.1:0-1435 GCF_004010195.1 Chiloscyllium plagiosum
GTGGGTAGTTAATGAGGTGAGTTCGATAAGATACCACCAGGAAACTAGCTGAGTCTCATTTAGACAATCCCTCTGTCACTCAATGAAAATGATGCTGAGACAAATTTGTGTTAGTTTCAGCCCAAAGTCGAAGACTCTGCAGACCCCACTCCCAGGTACAAAGCTGCAGAACAAAACTCTCCATCATCTGAACTCACACCAATATCCCATTCACCCATCATTCCTGGTAATGTTAGCTTATGTTGCCAGATGCTATCGACATGTCTACATTCAGAATTCTGAAACATGGGAACATATCTTTCCTTGACATTGTTTCTTAAACTCCCCCTCTCTGTTTATATCCCAAACTACTTTCCTTTACAGGCATACAATCCTACTGCACGGAGTCAGGCCCTTCAGCCAGAACTGGTCCATTTTGTCCAAAATGTCAGTCCACATTCACTCCATGTTCCTGCACTTGACCCATATCCTTCCCAGCCTTTCTTATCCATGCGTTTTTCGAACAAAATGCAGCGAGATTTTGTAACATCAAGAAAGGCCTCAAGAACAAAATCGCTGAATCTGCCATTCATCTCACCAGGGTGCTCAGTTTACACAGAAACAGTTTGACTGCAACTTAAAACCAAGAAGGAGGAGGAAACACTGCTGGGAGATGTACATGGAAGTCAATACTGCAGGGAAAACTTTGTTTATGTTATAAACAGGAAATTTTAGGTACCCAAGAATTTGCAGGAAAATCTCAACGGTCTGGTTGCATTTGCAGGAAGAAAGTTGAAAAGTGTGGCCCCCGAAGAGCACAGCAGATCAGACAGAATCCGAGGAGCAGGGAAGGCTATGTTTCAGTCATAAACCCTTCATCAGGAATTCACTTCAGAATTCATTGCATTTGCAGTTGTCACTTTTTCTCAATCCTTTGTCGGAAGAGAGAAGAGTCATTTTTTCAAATCTGGGGAGTCTTCATCAGAACAGTACTGTTTACCGATCTCCAATGTATACAGCTCTTTGTTTTATTTTAGATCACCAATTCTCTTGCATGCTGTAGTATTAATGGAACACTTGATCTGGAAAGGACGGGAAGGGATGAGGGCAGATGTGCAGGCAATGTGTCAGTCAGAGCTTAAGGCCCTGTCCATTAGAATGTGAACCCTGGGGTGAAGATAAAGGAGAGCTTGTCAGAGGTACCACGCTAGATTTCGACATCATCTGAACAGATGTGACAGATCCAGAGAAAGTGGGAGAAATCAGTTACTTTCTCTAATGGTCATTATTTAGCAAAGTGGCGAGCAATGCTGCTTTGCCACACCAATTGCCAGGGTTCGATTCCACCCTTTGTTGACTGTTTGTGCGGTGTTTGCCATTTCTCCCTGTGTTTGTGTGGGTTTCCTTCGGGAGCTTGGTTTTTCTCCCACAGTGTAAAAATGCACATGATAGATTT
>NW_025154906.1:0-1435 GCF_004010195.1 Chiloscyllium plagiosum
ATCTGTAACCTTGCCCTCTCGCTCTCTCTTCAACCTTCTCCGTCTCTGTGACTAACTCCCATCACTACAATGTTCCCCTCCTTCAGTCAGTATTAGCCTTCCTAGCTCTCGAACATCCTGCAGCCACTGAAACCATCCATATGTCTGAAATATCCTCTCAATTGTTGTAACAACTTTCATCCCAAATCTGCATCTGTCTATAACCTCAGCCAGCCCATAGAATCCTTGCTAACTCGGTAACCTCACCCAGTGTATACCACTCTGAGTAAGACTAACTTCATCCAGTCTCCCCAACTGTCCATACCTCTAATTGTCTAGAGAATCCATATCCCTCTCTATTGCGTTAACCTCCTCCAGTCCCTCTCATGGTCACCATCTAAGAAATCTTCTCCTGTCCCTGACTACATTCTCCTCCTGTTCCAATAAACCCTTGTGAAGTTTGGGTCCTGGTCAAATGTCTGTAGTGCTCTGTATAATCAGATGCAGGGGTGGCTCAGTGGTTAGCACTGCAGCCTCACAGCTTCCGGGACCTGGCTTCAATTCCAGCCTTGGACAATTGTCTGCGTGGTCTTTGCATGTTTCCCCCCTCCCCACCCCGACTGTGTGGGTTTCTTCCAGGTGCTCTGTTTCCTCCCACCGTCCAAAATTTGACGATCAGTGGATTGACCATCATCAATTGACTAGTATTCAGGAATGTGTGGTTTATGTATGTTCACCATGAGAAGTGAAGGCTTTAATGGATAGGTAGAGGGGTGGGTCCGGGTAGGATGCTCTTCAGAGGGTTGGAATGGACTGGTTGGGCCGAATGGCCTGGTTCACACTGTGGCGATTCTATTCAGATCTTTGCCCAGTCCTGTCAACCATCCCCGTCTCTTAAACCTTGCCTCATCCACAATAATCTCCTTAACACTGTAATCTCCTTCAGACTCTAGAACACTCCTTACCTCTGTAAGATTCTCCAGTCCCTGCAAAGATCGATATGTCTATTACCTCTTCCTGCTTTTAGAACCCTCCCTATAACTATTGCCATTTGGTACAGCACTCCCAATCACTGTTCCCTCTTGAGACTCCCATAAACATTTGTATCTCTGAAAACTCATCCGGACTGTCCCAAACTTCCTTTGACAGTTACATGCTGAGACCTGCTGTAAATCAGTGAAGTAATTAAGTCTTGGTAACAATCACTATTATCACCTCCCCCCAGCCTTACAGCATGGAGGATGTGTAGAAGCTCTCTGTGTCTGTAATCTCCTCCACTCTCCATAATATTTTCTCTCTGAGCTCCTCTGTAGTCCATTAAACACTCCCTAACACTGTCTGTATCAGTGTAACCTTCTGAAAAAACATAACCTTCCCTATCTGTGTAAATTTCTACACCGGTCCCTATCCGTCTAAGCTCTGTCTAACAATGCAACCTTCCACATCTGTGTATTTA
>NW_025154907.1:0-1435 GCF_004010195.1 Chiloscyllium plagiosum
TAGAGAGAGAGAAGCGAGAGAGAAGGAGAAAGAGTGAGAAAGAGAAGGAGGGGTGAGGGACACATGAGTGAACGAGAGGGAGGGAGAGAGAAAATGATCGAGTGGAGATAGAGAGATGGGGACAGGGCTAGATAAGTTTTGTATTGTGAGAGTGACTTGGAGGGGTTAGAGTGAGAGATGGAGGGAGTATGGGAGGAGCAAAGAAATATAATCTGCTCAGTGTGGTTTCTGGTAAGTACCTATTTGTAAATGGTACTGTTGTGGAAATGCTATTGGAATGTTAATACGGACCAGGTTGACGCTCTGGCAGCTGTTTGATGTTAAAAACAAGTAACAAAATTTCCAGATGTAGAATCTCCTGGCAGTTATTGTACTCGTGAAGCCAATATCCATTGCAAATACCAATTTACTTTACCAATTTACGTTCAGGAAACAAGTGTCCCCTACTTTTTGGTCTGTCCTGAAAGTGACTCCCCACACAC
Source organism: Chiloscyllium plagiosum (assembly GCF_004010195.1). NCBI lineage: Eukaryota > Metazoa > Chordata > Chondrichthyes > Orectolobiformes > Hemiscylliidae > Chiloscyllium > Chiloscyllium plagiosum. The sequence continues at coordinate 483 of NW_025154907.1, forward strand.
AGGTATGTGATAAACTCTTCAATAGTGTCTGAAATGGCCAATCAAGACACCTAAACTGGTGCAATGTATGATAAGATCAAACCAGGCAGAACACACGGCAACAGCCTCGGTATCGGAAAAGGGGATGGGAGACACAGTTCTGGCGACACTGCAGAGACGTCTTCGTCACATCTGAGAACTTATGACAAAATTTACAGATTGCACGGTAAAAGGAGAAGGATCAGGTCATCCAACCCATTGTGCATTCGGCCATTCAATTTAATGGCCGAATTTCTCTTCAGTGTACTTATCCCACAACATTCCCATATCCCTTGAGATTAGCTATCGGAAAAAAATGTAAAATAGGGTCTTTAGTTCTCACTTCGGTCCATCCATTTTGCTTCCCCAGGAAATAAATTGATGGATACGCCTCTATCCCAAAACCAGACATGTCCTCTCCTCATTAATTGAGAGTTGAGATCTCCTCATTTATATTCAGTATCTTGGCTTCCACAGCATTATGTGGGGTAGAATGATCCAGGTTCACCAGTCTGAGTGCAAACTTTTATCCTCATTTCAACACAGAGTATCCTGCCTGTACGTAAGAATGTGGCCCCTTTGAGACGTCCCAGGCAGGGGAATTATCAGCCCTGTTTCCAATCTGTCTCACCTCGTCAGATATTTATATATTTTCGTGAGATCTCCACTCATTTTCCGAAATTCCATATAAGACAGACCCAGTAGGCCCAAACCGTGCTCACACAATAAGCTTCTCATCACAGTGATCAGATGGACCTCCTTCAGTGCACTTGTGCAATGCCCGGTTTGTCCCTTATTCGGTAAGGCAACCAGAATTGCACATATGCTGCACAATGTTCGCGATGCATTTCAACAAGACTGTGTACAGTTATGGTAAGACACTTACTCCTGAACTCAAATCTCCAAAATCGAAGTCAAAACAGCATTTATTTTCC
>NW_025154908.1:0-1435 GCF_004010195.1 Chiloscyllium plagiosum
AAAACTGGACACAGTACTCCAAATGGGGCCTAATCAGAGCTCTATAAAGTTAAAGTAGTACAACGGTGCTTCTATATTCCAACCCTCTTGAGATAATTGACAACATTGGATTCGCTTTCTTAATCACGGACTCAAACTGCATGTTTACCTTTAGAGAATCCTCAACAAGCACTCCCAGATCCGTTTGTACTTTGGCTTTATGAATTTTCTCACCGTGTAGAAAGTAGTCCATGCTTGTATGCTTTTTTCTTTATTTCTTTTGTCCTGCCTTGGCCCTGTGTTAGTCAGTCCCCTCCACGCGCAGAATTTCCTCCTTATTCCAGTCTTAAATGGTTTGTCCCTTATTCTGACATTATGTGCCTTGAATGTGGATTAGACAGCCTGATAAATTTCCTGTTTATTTCCAAGTTGCCGTATGTTTTGTGAGTTATATAAAGTTCACAGTTACCCACCGCTGATTCGTTGAAACTCTGGAGAACATAGGCCGAGTTTCCTCATCACGCAATCTTTCCTCCTGAGGGATTTATCTGGATAATGTCCATTACACTTCCTCTGTGGTCAGTATATTCTTTCTCAGATTCGGTCACCAAAACTGTGCACAACACTCCAGGTACAGTCTCACCAATACTCTGTGAAACTGCTTCAACATGTCTTTACATCTATATTCTGACTCCCTTAAAGGAAGGCAAACCAAACTTTAAGTTTCCACTTACATATATCCCTCCAAATACCCTTCATATCATTGCATTTTTGAACTCACTGTGTGAGTTCTTATAGAAAACATTCTGATAATCTAAAATTTATACCAATTCTACTGGTACCCCATTATCTATGCTGTAAGAATCAACTTCAAACAATTCCAAAGTTTGTCAAGTATGATTTCCCTTTCAGAAATGAATACTGAGTCTCTCAAAGTTTGCTGTTAATGTCTAAATCTCCAATATCACATCCTATATAATATATTCCAACAATTTCCCGACAAATGTCAAGTTAATTTGTCAGCAGTTCTCCACATTATGTCTTCTTCTCTTTGTAGATGCTTGGATCCCTACATTTCATCTATACTGCTTGGATCACGTTTACTGATGTGCATTTATCAACACCAGCTTACAGACTCTGCAAAATGTGCAGGAAAATAGAACGCAGTCATCGACAACGCAATCAATACTTCTATTTGTGATTTATTTCTGAAGATTTTGGTATGAAGTACATCTGGTTTGTCAAGCTTAGCAATGCTCAATCCAGCTGCATGTTCAATATTGCCTTGTTACTGATATGAATTGACTTCATGTCTTTACTTCCACAAGTCCTATACGATCACTTCGTATTTCTGGATCTTACTCCATTAAGACTGATGTGAAGTAACTGGTCATTTGCTTTGCCATTTCCCTGTTATCCACCGTAAACTCGTCTCTCCCGATTGCAAATTTCCACA
>NW_025154909.1:0-1435 GCF_004010195.1 Chiloscyllium plagiosum
CTGGATCAACTTTATACTTGGGCATTAGGAGGAAAAGACATTCAAGGAAGCAGCAGCATTTTTAATTGGCCTGCATTTTCTCAATGTGGTTGGTAGCATATCAGAGGAATGTTGCATGCATATAGAATCAGTAGTATTTGGTGAGTACAGGTGAAGGAACGGAGTCAGTGACACCTTCGTATAAATCCCTGGAGGAGGGACAGTAGTCACAATAATGCTCCATTATGCATAGAGATAAGGTCTCAGGGATCACCCTATGGAGCACAATATTTGGAGCATCAGCAGCAGATGTTGATTTGATTTATTATTGCCGTGTACCTATAGTGAAAAGTTTTGTTTTGCATGCAGAACAGGCAGATCATACCATACAAATGATTTGAGTAAACTGCATAAAGGGTAACACAACCAAGCGAGGAATACAATGTTATAGCTACAGAGAAGATGCACAAAGAGTGAAATAAACATTAAATCTGAAATTTCAGAGATCCATTCAGAAGTTTAATAACAGCAGAAAGAGGCTGCTCTTGAATCTGTTGGTACATGTGATTAAGCTGTTGTACCTTCTGCCCACTGTTTCTAACTGGGTTGGGAGAAGTCTTTGATTATATTGGCTGACTTTCTGAAGCAGCAAGAAGTGTAGATGGAGTCAATGGCTAGAAGGTTAGCTTGCAGGATGGACTGGGCTGTGTTCACAGCTCTCTGTAGTTTCTTAAAGTCCTGGCCAGAGCAGTTGCCATACCAAGCCATGATGCATCCAGGTAGAATGCTTTCTTTGTTGCATCTATAAAAATTGTGAAGAGTCTTTATGGAAAAGCCAAATTTCCCTAGCCTCCTGAGGAAATAGAGGCATTATTGTGCTTTCTTAACCACTGCTTCAACATGGGTGGACCAGGACAGATTGTTGGTGATCATGACTCCTAGGTACTGGACACTCTTGACCATGTCCACCTCAGCTCCATTGATGTAGAGGGGTGCCCTCCCTTTTGCTTCCCGACGTCAATGATCAGCTCTTTTGTTATGCTGACGTTAAATAAGAGATTGAGTGCTTGGTAGTGTGGTGTCAAGACAACAATGTCTTTCCTATATTATACCTTATCGTTGTTTGAATCACATCTACAATTGTGGTATGGCCAGTGAATTTGTAGATGGGGTTTGGATGAAATTTGGTCACACAGTCATGAGTGTACAAGGAGTATAGCAAGTGGCTAAGTATGCAGCCTTGCTAGGACCAGTATTGAGAATTGTTGTGGAGGAGGTGCTGTTACCTACTCTCACGGTAGTATGTGAGTCAGAAAGTCGAGGATCCAGTTGCAAAGTGTAACAGAGACCGAGGTCTCAAAGTTTGGAGATTAGTTTGAATTATAGTGTTAAAGGCAGAGCTGTAGTCAATAAATAGGAGAAAGTGAGTACTGCAGATGCTAGAGATCAGAGTCAA
>NW_025154910.1:0-1435 GCF_004010195.1 Chiloscyllium plagiosum
CCTGCCACACTGAGACAGCCGGTCACACCGAGAGCACCCTGCAACACTGTGACCACCCTGCCTCACCGAGACCACCATGTCACACCGAGACCAGCCTGTCACAGCAAGACCACCATGTCACACCGAGACCACCCTGTCACACTGAGACCACCCTGTCACGCCGAGACCACCCTGTCACGCCGAGACCACCTTCCACACTGAGACCATCCTGTCATAACGAGACCACCCTGTCACACCGAGACCACCCTGCCTCACCGAGACCACACTGCCACATCGTGACCACCTGCCTCACAGAGACCACCCGGTCACACTGAGACCACCCTGTTACACTGAGACCATCCTGTCACACTTAGACCACCCTGCCTCACCGAGACCACACTGCCACACCGAGACCAACCTGCCACACTGAGACCAATCTGCCTCACCGAGACCACCCTGTCACACCGAGACCACCCTGCCACACTGAGACCACCCTGTCACACTGAGACCACCTTGCCTCACCAAGACCACCCTGTCACACTGAGACAACACTGCCACACCGAGACCACCCTGCCACACTGAGACCAATCTGCCTCACCGAGACCACCCTGTCACACTGAGACCACCCTGCCACACTGAGACCACCCTGGCTCACCGAGACCACACATGCCTCACCGAGACCACCCTGTCACACTGAGACAACACTGCCACACCGAGACCACCCTGCCACACTGAGACCATCCTGCCTCACCAAGACCACCAAGTCACACTGAGACAACACTGCCCCACCGAGACCACCCTGCCACACTGAGACCACTCTGCCTCACCGAGACCACCCTGTCACACTGAGACCACCCTGCCACACTGAGACCACCCATGCCTCACCGAGACCACGCATGCCTCACCGAGACCACCCTGTCACACCGAGACCACCCTGCCACACTGAGACAGCCGGTCACACCGAGACCACCCTGCAACACTGAGACCAACCTGCCTCACTGAGACCACCCGGCCACACCGAGACCACCCTGTCACAATGAGACCGCCCTGCCACACCGAGACCACCATGGCTCACCTAGACCACACTGCCACACTGAGATAATCCCCGTCACACTGTGACCACCCTGCCTCACCGAGACCACCATGTCACACCGAGACCACCCTGTCACAGCAAGACCACCATGTCACACCGAGACCACCCTGTCACGCCGAGACCACCCTGTCACGCCGAGACCACCCTGTCTCACAGAGACCACCTTCCACACTGAGACCACCCTGTCATAACGAGACCACCCTGTCACACCGAGACCACCCTGCCTCACCGAGACCACACTGCCACATCGTGACCACCTGCCTCACAGAGACCACCCGGTCACACCGAGACCACCCTGTTACACTGAGACAATCCTGTCACACTTAGACCACCATGCCTCACCGAGGCCACACTGCCACACCG
>NW_025154911.1:0-1435 GCF_004010195.1 Chiloscyllium plagiosum
ACCAGTGCTTGCTTCTCCTTCCTATTTGTAAGACCCAAACGGATTCTGTTTAATCTGAGGGACAGAGTCTGTGGCGTTATTGGAAAAGACATTCGGGGAGGGTCACCTCGACTCTGACATGATCTGAAGAAATGACCAGCATCACAGGACAAGCATCGATATCCTCCCCACTCTGTCAAATTAACTGTCACCGTACTCTCTCTGCGCCCTTAAACTCACTACCTGTTATAGCACCTACCCCCTAACAAGGCTCAGACTCTATCTCCAAATAAGGCTCACATACGACTACTCTCAGTATTGAATTCAGCACCTTCCGCACCCCCGCTCCCACCCCGCGCGCTCTCTCTCCCTTCACTGTACTCCCAACACTAATAACCCTGCATGGATACAACACTGCGGACTGACTCCCTCCGGACACCTCACCATTCCCTCTAACTACACCAGCACTAACAGCAGGGCCACACACTCCCACCATCACTCCCTCCCCCCTTTCTCCCATTCCAGGAGAAACGGACTGTAATAGGAGAGAAAGGGCCAGGTCCGATTGTGGAGCACCCGATATCTGATCCCTCCTCCATCCCCCCCACCCCCACCCCGCCTGCCATGTGGGGAGGACCCTGGTATGAGCCGGACTGGACCGGGACGTGTCGTCTGGAGATTCCATGACATACATGTCCCTCCAACTGAGTAAAAAAGCAATGTTCAGTGAATGGCAATTCGTACTTTAACTATTCTGTCTGTTGTCACAATTTTCTCCCTCCCAAAACAACAAATATCTCATTGCAGAGAGATGCAGACACAAAAATATTCAGAGACATATGTAAACACGCTAATATACTGACACTCACAGTACATACACGGAGAACGAACCGCACACAAGTAGTGGCACACGGAGGCATAGACAGTGGCACACTAATAGACACAAATACAAGTAAAATGCACAGGCTAATACACAGATGAACCGATGTCAGCACATAAATACACAAACACACAGACACATGAACAAACACACAAGTGTACACACGGACCCACAGAGACACAGACACTAGTGCTCATAAGACAGAGATACATAGGTTTTTGATTAATAAGCATGTCAAGAGTAACAGAGAGTAGTTAGGAGAATGATGTTGAGAAATCTCTAAGCCAGTATTAAATGGCATTCAGAGTCGATGGGCCGAATGTCCTAATTCAGCGTTTTTAATGCACGTGTGGTGTCATGCTATCAGTTATTCTCTTCCTGGGACAGGAGCAGAGAATGAGTTTAATACATATTTGATTGAAAAGAATCAGTGGTACTATTGGACAGGTTTAGAGGGCTGAATGGTTTATGTCTATGCCTAATTATTCTGTCCTTGTGTTTCAAAAAAGGTGGTGCTTTGATTTTAGGTTAACACAGATTAACATAACAGGGTCCACACTGAAATGCCCCTTTCAC
>NW_025154912.1:0-1435 GCF_004010195.1 Chiloscyllium plagiosum
AACCCAATCTCACTATGAGATCGCCAGCCTTCAGATTTAAAGGACAGAATTCCGAGAAATGAAATGAGAATTGGAATGTTTCACCATTACTGGTTTTGCACAATAAGGGTGCGGTTAATCTCTCTTGTGTCACGAATCCAGATGCATCCATTGCGTCGACTCTCTCAACTGCCTTGATTTAAGGACTGAATATGTTGCCCCTGTATCTAACAAAAAAGTAACTGGCGCACCTTCCACACATAATACATTTTCCCTTGAGACTAGAATTCTCTTCTTCTTATCAACACCTCAATGTAAGGGACCTGAAACATTCGAGTTCCTTTCCAGATACGGAGTTGTTTTTTTTTTCCCGTTCTTTGACTGGTGATATGGTAGTTTACTGGCCTTGTAAGTCTGCTATTAGTTCGGTTTAACTTTACATTTTTTTCTGTCTGTCTGCAATACCTGCCTCTGCAAAGTCAGGTTCTTAATTCTTTGTTTCCCTGTGCTTTTATTGGTTTCGAAATAAATGCAAATTTTCCATTACAATGGACATCACATTATTTTTACAGGTCGCTGCAACAGCGAGGGCCGAAGTGCCTGTACTGCATTGTAACGTTCTATGTCGTAATCTACATTTCCTGCTGGTTTCTGATGTCTCTCCTCAATGTGTAAGCTTCCAGTCACATCTTCCAGAGATTTGTATGCACTTCATTTAATCGGGGCAACTGTATTTCCTGCTCAGAATGTGATCTCTCTGAAATGGAGAGAGGGAAACAGAGTCGGTGACAAAGCTGAGATCACTAACGTTCTGTCCAGAATCAACAAAAACTATCCCGATCTTCCAGTCTCCTGTAACTTCAACATTACACTGTGTTCCCACCCTTCAAGTTCTCTGCCTGTACCTGATGAAGGGCTGTTGTCCGAAACGTCGATTTTACTGCTCCTGGGACACTACCTGAACTGCTGTGCTTTTCCAGCCGCACTCTAATCGAGACATTGTGTTCCCAGGCCTCTATTCCGGTCTCTGGTTTGCTGCAGTGCTCCTTCAAGGGACAACACAAACTGGAAGACCTGCAACTCATTTTCTACTGACAGACTATCCAAAATTTAGGACCAAACATCGAGTTCAATAATTTTAGAACCAGTCCGCCCTCTTCCACATTCTTCACCCACCCTTCCATCCCATCAGTTCCGAAGAAAGATCATTGGACTCGAAACATTAACTTTCCATTCTCATCAGAGATGAACTCGAGCTGCTGATTTTGTTCAGATCTTTTGGCTTTACTTCAGGGAACTTTGCTTGTCCGTTGAAATCGACAGACTGCTGGAAGCGTCTGATTGCAGGAGGAGATGTTCACAGAAGATGACAAGAATGGCAGGGGCTGGACTATTCCCATTGTGAAGGTAGACGAGCTAGGTGAGGGATGTTTATCGAAGCGCAGAGAAGGCTGAT
>NW_025154913.1:0-1435 GCF_004010195.1 Chiloscyllium plagiosum
AACCCTCAACATGGTTTTCACTGTTTGATGCCATCTCACTCATGCTCACTGTGATTCCGAATACTACGTAGTATATTTGAATTGCTTTATTCCCAAGTTACTCATCACCTGCTTGAATAGTTCGTATGTGAGGCTTGATCAGTCTGGATCTCTATTGGCAGTCCGTACCTAGTTAAGAAATAAGCATTTTTTTTTCTACAACTCTTTTAGCTGTAATGCTGCATAATGGTTCTGCCTCTGGAAATCTAGTCGACACATCCATTATTGTAAATAAATACTTATTTCCACTTTTTGGTTGAGATGGGAGACCTACACAATCTATCAAGAATCTTGCAAAAGGTTCCTCAAATGCTGGAATAGGTATTAAAGTTACAGGTTTTATTACTGCCTGTGTGACATGTTTGAGACGTCTGCCAATATTCAACTACATCTTTGTGTAGTCCAGGCCAGTGAAAATATCTTTGTATTTCAGCCTGTAATGTCCTCAATCCGAATTGATCTCCAAGTGGTAGCTCATGCGCCACTCGCAGCACCTCCTTTCTATTACCAATAGGCAAAACAGTTTGATGAATTTCTGTCCACGTCTGATCTGCTTCAATGTGTGCTGATCTCCATATCCTCATTACGACATAATTTGTTAAGTAATAACACACAGGAATGCATTCATTCTCTTTCTTGTTAAATATCTTTTGATATAACTTTTTAAACTCGTCATCTTTCTGCTGTAATTCAACCAGCTCAGCAGAGCTAAAAATACGTTCATGTTTTCCTACTTGCTCCTTCTCTGTTCCACTTATCCGATCAAAAAGAAACTTTCGGATAACTCTATGTCAGCTTCCTTATCTGTGCCTTTATCTTGCTTAAACCCGTGTATCTGTGATCTTCTGATCACGCAATCGGGGAAATTCTGGATAAACATTTTCTAGGTCTTCAGTTGCCTGCTTCACCATTGGCTTTTCAACTAAAGTAGGCAGCACGCCTACCAGTGAATCAGCTATATTATTTGCAAGGACAAATTTTATTCCGGGAGCTGAGAGTTAGGGGTCCAGTACTCCTACCACACATTCTCCACTCTTCTCTGGACTCTCCAGCCTCACTTTACATAACTGAGCACTTTTTGCCTCACTATGAATTCCTGTTACCAGCACATTTTCTGGTAATAGTCTCTCAAGAGTGCAGAAGGCTTCACCCCTCAGCATTACAGATTGAATAGATGCTGTGTCAATTAATATTGGAACCTCCTTACCAATTACTCCTGGCCTATGTGAATAAACGTTACCCTTTCATATAAGTTTTTTATGAAGAATTGGCACGTCCACTGATCATCTTGTACACTATGAGGCAGTTGCCAAACTCCCCTTATGCTTTTTGTTCCGAGTCCAACAACACTTACAGGCTTGTCTGGTTTTCTCCCAGCCCACCAACACTGTGATTT
>NW_025154914.1:0-1435 GCF_004010195.1 Chiloscyllium plagiosum
TTTGGCCCGCCAGGCTGTTGTTTGGCCCATTGTGACTGTTGTTTGGCCCAGTGTGGCTGTCGTTTGGCCCAGTGTGACTGTTTTTTGGCCCAGTGTGACTGTCGTTTGGCCCAGTGTGGCTGTTGTTTGGGCCAGTGTGACTGTTGTTTGGCCCCTTGTGGTTATCGTTTGGCCCAGTCTGTCTGTTGGTTGGCCTAGTCTGACTGTTGTTTGTCTCAGTGTGACTGTTGTTTGGCCCAGTGTGGCTATCATTTAGGCCAACGTGGCTGTTGTTTGGCTCAGTGTGACTGTCGTTTGGCCCAGTGTGACTGGTGTTTGGTCCAGAGTGACCGTTGTTTCGACCAGCGTGGCTGTCTTTTGGCCCAGTGAGGCTGTTGTTTGGCCCAGTGTGTCTGTCGTTTAGCCCAGTGTCGTTATCGTTTGGCCCAGTGAGGGTGTTGTTTGGCCCAGTGTGACTGTCATTTGGCCCAGTGTCGCTGTCATTTAGCCCAGCGTGGCTGTCATTTGGCCCAATATGACTGTTGTTTGGCCCAGTGGTACTGCTGTTTGGCCCAGTGTGACTGTTGCTTGGCCATTGTGGCTGTCGTTTGGCCCAGTGAGGCTGTCGTTTGTCCCAGTGTGGCTACCGTTTGGCCCAGTGTGACTGTTGTTTGGGTCAGTGTGACTGTTGTTTGGCACGGTCAGGCTGTTGTTTGGCCCAGTGTGACTGATGTTTGGCACAGTGTGGCTATCGTTTGGCCCAGTGAGACTGTTGTTTGGCCCAGTGTGCCTGTTGTTTGGCTCAATGTGTCTGTTGTTTGGCCCAGTGTGGCAATTGTTTGGACCAGTGAGACTGTTGTTTGGCCCAGTGTGGCAATTGTTTGGCCCAGTGTGGCTATCGTTTAGGCCAGCGTGGCTGTTGTTTGGCTCAGTGTGACTGTCGTTTGGCCCAGTGTGACTGGTGTTTGGTCCAAAGTGACCGTTGTTTCGACCAGCGTGGCTGTCGTTTGGCCCAGTGAGGCTGTTGTTTGGCCCAGTGTGTCTGTCGTTTAGCCCAGTGTCACTATCGTTTGGCCCAGTGAGGGTGTTGTTTGACCCAGTGTGACTGTCATTTGGCCCAGTGTCGCTGTCATTTAGCCCAGCGTGGCTGTCGTTTGGCCCAATATGACTGTTGTTTGGCCCAGTGGTACTGCTGTTTGGCCCAGTGTGACTGTTGCTTGGCCATTGTGGCTGTTGTTTGGCCCAGTGAGGCTGTCGTGTGTCCCAGTGTGGCTACCGTTTGGCCCAGTGTGACTGTTGTTTGGGTCAGTGTGACTGTTGTTTGGCCCAGTGTGACTGTTGTTTAGCCCAATGTGGCTGTCGTTTGACCCAGTGAGACTGTTGTTTGGCCCAATGTGGCAATCATATGGCCCAGTGTGACTGTCGTTTGGCCCAGTTTGGCTATCGTTTGGCCCAG
>NW_025154915.1:0-1435 GCF_004010195.1 Chiloscyllium plagiosum
TAATCCAACAACGATGTGGAGATGCTGGTGTTGGCCTGGGTGGACAAAGTTAAAAATCACACAGCACCAGGTTATTGGCCAAGAGAGTTTTATTTCAAAGTACTCGCTATCTGAGCACTGTTACTTCATGAGGTAGCTGTGGAATTTTAACATACATTCAGTGTTTTATGATCCCGTTCCACAGCAGCGCTGCGCTGAAGGAGCAGTGTTCTGCGAGCGAGTACTTCCATTAAATCTGTTGGACTGTAACCCGGTGTTTTGTGATTTCTAATTTTATCAAACAGTGACAGGAGACATAGGAAGTGGTCAGAGGCTGGTTTTGTGACGGGAGACCATTATCCGCTGTTGTACCACAGGGATCAGTGCTAAGACCCTTATTATTGTGATCCCTTAAATGATGTAGAGGTGGATGTGCAGGCGATGGGGCGAGTGTTATAAGCAAGCGTGTGTTTGACACAAAGATTTGCCAGGTAGTTGGCACTGAGATTCATGAAGGAATAGATGGAACCATGAAATTGACAGATCAATGACAGGTGTAATTTAATCCTGATCACTCTGAAGTGATGGAATTTGCAAAACAGAATTAGGCAGGGAGCGTTAAATGAATGGAAGCACACTATGATGCTCAAACATTAACTCTCCACTGATTCCTAAAGTGATTGAACAAGTTAACAGTTTAATTAGGAAGGCACAAGTTAACACAGGCATAACCTTTATTCATCGTGGAATAGATTAGAAAAAGCTAATCATGACATTCGTTAGGCCAAGATGTGTGAAGTTCTGGAATGGCACATTACAGGAAGTGGGTGATTTCAACGGAGACAGTGCAGAGGAAATTCAAACGGATGTGCCCTGGAAGAAGAGCATAAGGCCATATGTACATGAGACATTTTATTAAGTTGAGGGCGTGTACATTACCAAGAAGAGAGTGAATGCTGTACTGCACTGAGAGTATGCAACAGAAGTCTCAGAATGTATTGTAAATGTGGATAATATGTACCAATTGGCTGTGAAACAGATACCAGAATTGGTTGCTGTTTTGAAAACAAAAAGAATTTACACACGGAGCTTGAATTATGCCACAGGGCACTAAAAACGAATCGAGATTAAAGTTTTTGTTTTGCCAACATCGAAGCAATGAGACATTTCGATGCTGGGCATAAAAACAAAATGCAGGCATGTTGGAAATCAGCCATACTGAATGTCATTGAGATAGACACATCAAAATGAAAGCAAAATCAATCAAATGTACCTTTTTTATGAAACATATTCGTAATAAAAGAACGAACATGACCCAGTGAGATCTTCAGCCAAAAGAAAAAGTACAGGTTTGAAATTAAGTCGATGTAATAATAAGTGTTTTATCGCTACAGTATATTGTTATAGAGTTGAGGGCAAATGAGATGGACGAAGATAAGCTGCAGAGCTGGGCTCC
>NW_025154916.1:0-1435 GCF_004010195.1 Chiloscyllium plagiosum
TGCAGCGCGATGCAGGGGAATGAGAGAGAGAGAGACAGAGAGGGCACAGCGATGCAGGGAATGAGAGAGAGCGAGGGCAGCGATGCAAGGGAATGAGTAAGAGAGAGAAAGAGACAGAGAGGGCACAGCCGAGAGAGAGAGGGCACAGCAATGCAAGTGAACGAGAGATAGAGAGAAACAGAAAGGGCACAGCGATGCAGGGGAATGAGGGAGAGAAAGAGAGGGCACAGCGATGCAGTGGAGAGAGAGAGGGCACAGCGATGCAGGGGGATAAGCGAAGAGACGGCACAGCAATGCAGGGGAACGAGAGAGACAGAGAGGGCAGAGTGATACAGGGGAATGAGCGTGAGAGAGAGAGAGGGCACAGCGATGCAGGTGAACGAGAGATAGAGAGAGACAGAGAGGACACAGCGATGCAGGGGAATGAGAGAGACAGAGGGCACAGCGATGCAGGGGAACAAGAGAGAGACAGGGCACAGAGATGCAGGGGAACGAGAGAGCGAGAGACAGACAGGGCACAGTGATGCAGGAGAACGAGAGGGAGAGAGACAAGGCACAGCGATGCAGGGGAATGAGAGAGATAGGGAGAGAGAGAGACAGGGCAAAGAGATGCAGGGGAATGAGGGAGAGAGACAGAGAGGGCACAGTGATGCAGGGGAGGGAGAGAGAGAGGGCACAGCGATGCTGGGGAATGACAGAGAGAGACAGAGAGAGCACAGTGATGCAGGGGAATGAGAGAGAGAGAGAAAGAGTGCACAGCGATGCAGGGGAACGAGACAGAGAGAGGGCACAGCAATGCAGGGGAACGAGAGAGAACGAGACAGAGGGCACAGCGATGCGGGGGAACGAGAGTTAGAGAGAGACAGAGAGGACACAGTGATGCAGGGGAACGAGCGAGAGACAGAGAGGGCACAGCGATGCAGTGGAGAGAGAGAGGGAGAGAGAGAGGGACAGAGAGGGCACATGATGCAGGGGATCGAGAGACAGAGAGGGCATTGAGATGCAGGGTATCGAGGGAGAGAGACACAGAGGGCATAGAGATGCGGTGGATCGGGAGAGAGAGCCAGAGAGGGCGCCGTGATGCTGGAGAATGTGTGTGTGAGAGAGAGAGAGAGCACAGCGATGCATGGGAACGAGGCAGAGAGCGAGTGAGAGAGAGAGAGGGTACAGCGATCCAAGGGAACGAGAGAGACAGAGAAGGGACAGCGATGCAGGGGAACGAGGGAGAGACAGAGAGGGCACAGCGATGAAGGGGAACGAGAGAGAAAGAGTCAGAGAAAGCACAGCCATGCAAGGGAACGAGAGATCGAGAGAGACAGAGCGTGCACAGCGATGCAGGGGAACGAGATTGATAGAGAGGGCACAGTGATGCAGGGGAATGAGGGAGAGAAAGAGAGGGCGTAGCGATGCAATGGAGAGAGAGAGGGCACAGCGA
>NW_025154917.1:0-1435 GCF_004010195.1 Chiloscyllium plagiosum
CTAAAACAAACACTTGGTAAAGCTCACCTCGCCTCTTAAACCCTTAAAACACAAATGATAAAGAACTCCCAAGTTTCACTATTGAATGAAAATAACATCAGTTTATTATTTAACTCTAGAAGTGAACATTTGACAAATATTCAGAACTCAAATCCTCTCTTTTTCTTAAGTGCTTATTTTCTTCCTCCAACTCTCTAACAATATGCTGTTCCAATAAAACATTTATTTAGTCAACGTACATTTCATTTCAAAACCACACAACGTCTGTTTACATCTCTGACTTCAGTTTTCTGGCTGCTGATTTCCCGAGGCTTTCTTCTTTCATTTTACAGCGAGAATCTTTCATGTTCAAAGGTACTTTTGATAATGAGTGTTTCCTAATTTCTTGGAGAGCAAGATGTTAGCTCTCCATGAATATCTGACTCGATGGCAGCTGTTATCTGTCCGAATTTCAAAGTGCCTCCACTTTTACCCCCACCGTTCGATCGTCTCATTAGTTCGATGTTGAAAAAACAATAAATTAAAATTCGATTGGGTCTTAGTGAGCTGGGACATAATTTAAACTCATTGAATAAATTGAAATTGTTTTCAAAGTAACATCCAAAACTCAGGCATGATTTTCAGATCTAAAATGACACATATTCTCAACTCACCAGAATACTCCGAGACGGCCATCTTGTCATATACATATACGCAAATGCTTATGATCTCTCAGTTCAGAACAAAGTACATTCTCACTTAAAGTTTCAATGCACGCCTTCAAAATCAGAACAATTAGTAGTGTCAGGGTGCACTGTCACCAGGAAACCAGGCACTAAGAACTGGACAGTTCTCATCCTGCGCTGATATTTTGTGTGCTGAACCATGAGCTGCCTCGAGATTGTAAGTTCTTGACATAATGAAGTGCTTATTCCCAAAAACTTCGATTCTTCTGCATGTCAAAAGCTTCCTGACTTACTGTGCTTTTCCAACAACATACTCTCGATTATGATCTCCAGCATCTGCAGTCTCACTTTCTCCTCATTGATTCTAACCTGATTGCAAAGCCTCTTCTAAAGATGCCTACCTTGAATTTTTCCTTCTCTCTTCACAAGGATCGTAGTGTGTCCCCCCTCACTGTAGCCCTCATTTCCTCTCCTTTGCCCTGAAGCTAATCACACAGGTCCTCAAGCAGCTGGCTATCACAGCCATTTCTCCTTCCTCAGTTCCTGCCACGGAGCCATCTCCTACCAGCTTGACTGTGGACCACATTCAGTGCAACATATTTTGGACCAGACTAGGTACCAATTCGACACCTTCAGCAACGATTGTCTTTCTGGATCCTCCACTCCCCGCTAACAGCCATCGACTCTACCTGCAGTCAGTCTTGCCCCAGCTCAGAGTCACACTCTCGCAAATCTGCAACGTACTACCGCGTTTCTACATCCCTAGAACA
>NW_025154918.1:0-1435 GCF_004010195.1 Chiloscyllium plagiosum
ATCAGTCTGACTTCCTTCATTAGCCGAGGTGCTTCATTAAAGGGCTCTACTGTGCTTTAGTGTTCTGTGTTGTATTGGTCTAATGTCCGGTATTAGCCAAGCGGTTGCGTCAAGGACCTTTACTGCGATGTAAAGTTCTCTGCTGTATTGGTCTAACTTCCTTTATGGCCCTTTATGGTACCATTTGCCGAATACCGGACATTTGACCAATACAACATTGCACATTACAGTGCAGTAAAGGCCCTTTAAGGTAGAACTTGTCTAATAAAGGAAGTTAGACTGATAGAACATACAGCATTACATCGCAGTACCGGACTTTTATGGTACTATTCGGCTAATACCGGAGATTAGATCAATTCGGCTAACACCGGACATTAGACCTCTACAACATAGCACATTTCAGTGCAGTACAGGAGCTTTATGAAACCGCTTGTACTACGTTGAGATATTCTATTTTGAACTGGTCTCACTTCCTTTAACAGCCGAGCAGTTTCATAATGGGCCTGTACTGCACTGAAATGTGCTATGTTCTAGAGGTCTAATGTCCTTTATTAGCCGAGCGGTTCCATCAAGGGTCGGAACTGCACTGTAATGTGCTTTGTGTATTGGTCTAATGTCCGGTATTAGCCGAGCGGTTGCATAAAGGACTCTTACTGTGCTGCAAAGTTCTCTGCTGTATTGGCTTAAAGCCCGTTGTTGGCCGAGTGTTTCCATAATTGGACTGTGCTGTGCTGCAATTCTCTACAACCTATGAATCTATATTCCTTTATTAGGCGAGCGATTTCATAAAGGACCTGTACTGCGCTGTAATGTGCTATGTCGAATAGGTGTGATATTTGTGATAGCCGAATGGTACCAGAATGTGCCTGTACATATCTGTAATGCTGTGTGTTCTATCAGTCTAACTTCCTTCATTAGCCGACGTGCTCCATTAAAGGGCTCTCCTGTGCTTTAGTGTTCTGTGTTGTATTGGTCTAATGCCCGGTATTAGCCGAGCGGTTGCGTCAAGGACCTTTACTGTGATGAAAAGTTCTCTGCTGTATTGGTCTAACTTCCTTTATGGCCCTTTATGGTACCATTTGCCGAATACCGGACATTTGACCAATACGACATAGCACATCACAGTGCAGTAAAGGCCCTTTACGGTAGAACTTGTCTAATAAAGGAAGTTAGACTGATAGAACATACAGCATTACATCGCAGTACCGGCCTTTTATGGTACTATTCGGCTAATACCGGAGATTAGATCAATTCGGCTAACACCGGACATTAGTCCTCTACAACATAGCACATTTCAGTGCAGTACAGGTCCTTTATGAAACCGCTTGTACTACGTTGTGATATTCTATTTTGAACTGGTCTAACATCCTTTAACAGCCGAGCAGTTCCATAATGGCCTGTCCTGCATTGTAATGCTCCATGTTCTATGACTCTA
>NW_025154919.1:0-1435 GCF_004010195.1 Chiloscyllium plagiosum
TCGTTAAATGTATAGGTCCTGTCCTGATTTGCCATTCCAAAATGTGCATTTGGATAAGTTCATGAACAGGAAAGGGATATTGGGATCCAAACCAAGCATAGGCAGGTGGGACATTTTAGTTTTGGTTTATGGTTAGTGTGGACAGGTTGGACCGAAGGGTATGTTTCTGTGCTCTATGACTCTGTGAGTCTATGACATTACAGCAGACAGTCAAATGACAGGTTAATTTCTGCACAAGCTCCCTTTATCCTCCACCCCAAGCGGGCTGGGACAATGCATGGAGAGTATTGTGGATGGATGGAGACACAGAGGTTCTCTTATACACAGTGAGTGTGTAACTGGGGAACGACAGAATGGGCGGCTCAGCGGAGATTAAGACACACAGGGGAAGGCAATTAGGCCGGGATCATGGAAGGGGAAGGTGCTAAGTTTGTGAAACTGCAAAGTTTGCCAGGGTGGGGTGCGCAAAAAGAGAGAGAGAAAGTGCAACACGAAGAAAGAAGGGAAGAGGGTGAAAAAATATCCACAAAGTTGAAAGCGGAAGTAGGACAGAAAAAGGTTAAAAGAAAGGCTGTCAGTAGGAAAGAGAGAGAGATAGTGTGAGAGAGAGAAGGCTGAGAGAAATGTGGAACGTAAGCGAGAGAGAGCGAGAAAAGAAGAACGCTCAGAGAGCGATAAACACGAGTAAAAGAAAGACATGACTGGATTAACGTGATGATACTCACCATCCAGTTTGGTCCCAGCTCTCTCGATGGTCTCCCACACTCCCTCTTTCCCACTGGGGACAGACCCTGCTCCAGGGGCTTCCTTTAGGAGGGGCTAGTTCAGGGAGGGAATGGGGTATTAAAGGATCAAACAGGGATTGAGATACAAACACTCCCACACTCTCACACATAGAGACAGAACCACACAAATACTCACTCCCTGCTCAGTGAACATGGCGAAAGCGACAGTGGCTGCCAGAACCTGTTTAAAATACTCCCAGGTCTGTCACTCACAGATGCCCTGTCCACCCAAATCTCAGTTCATCCAGTCAGCTCCAAGCTCCCTCTCCCTGTGGCAAACCTCCCCAGTGATGGAGCACAGCCAGAGTCATTTTGGTGTGATTAGAGGGAGGAACTGAGGGAGAGAGTTGTGAGACAAAGCAGCAGGTAAATACTTTAGTCCAGATTGCCTTCTATCTGTTGCTGCTTAACATTTTACTGTCTTGGAATGAAAGTTGTATATGTTCTCATCCTGATCAAATTCCTTTTGTTACTTTGGGTTTTCCGATTGATCGATGTCAAAATCATAACTTGCGATTGCCGGGAATCAAACACAGGTCACCTGTTTGGACGACAGCTGTACTCACCACGATAGTACCATCAATGTCCACTTTAAATCAACATAATCTCCAAACACGTTTCAAACAGACCTTTATCATGACAAACTAAAC
>NW_025154920.1:0-1435 GCF_004010195.1 Chiloscyllium plagiosum
GTTGTCCACACTGTCTCTTCTTCAGTTGCAGATGCTCGGATCCATTCTATTTATTTACAATTCGTGGAACACGTTTACTTCCTTCCATTTATCTACAATGGCTTCCGGCCTCTGCACAAAGAGCAGGAAAATAACGCAGTCATCGACAGCACAGTTAATAATTCTCTTGCTGATTTATTGCTAATATTTTGATGTGAAGTATATCTGGTTTGTCAGACTTAGAAATGCGCAATCCAGCTACAGGTTCACGTACTACCTTGTTACTGACATAAATTGACTTTATGTCTTTAGTGTCACAAGTTCCATATTATCACTTCGTATTTATGGGTGATTTTCTGGCTCTTCCTCCATGCAGACAGATGCAAAGTAACTGGTTGATATCTCGGCCATTTCCCTGTTTCCAACAAGATATTCTCCTCTCCCAATTACACAATTTCCAATTTGGACTTGCTTTATTTTGTTTTCTTTGAAATACAGATTGTAGGTTTATGCAGATTTTGTGCTCTGAGCATGCTAACATTGTGAAAAAGGCCGTTGGGCCCAGCAGTTCCACACTGCCCCTTCGAAGAGTAACCCACGCAGACCCATTTCCATACAATTCTACGTTTACACCAGACTAACGCACCTAATGCACACATCCTTGAACACTATGGAGCAATTTTGCATGGCCAATTCACCTAAACTGCAGATCTTTGGATTGTGGGAAGAAACCGGAGCATCCGGAGGAAACCAACGGAGACAGGGGGAGCATTGGAAACTCCATAGAGACAAATTGCTGAGTATTCTCACGTTTTCACAATGTCTGAAATTATCCTGAAGTCACTTCCTATGATTAATATAATTTTTGATTTGTTATGGGAACCATCATTAAATCACTTGCCCTTTCTTTGGTAATTGTACCTTTAAAAATACGTATTTTTCAGACTATGCACTATTTCTATAGATCTCCAGGCCCTGACCAGATATATCCAAGAATATAGCAATCAGAGAGAGAAGAAATTGCGGGAGCCCTGGCTGATAATTTTGCATCATCGTTAGCCACAGGTGAAGTCACCGAAGGCTGGTGGGGAGCGAATGCCTTTGTGTGATTTTTAACTTTGCACACCCCAGTCCAACACCGGCATCTCCGAATCATGACTACTATTGTTTAGAGTTCTTTGATGAACTGACCAGGAATATAGACGAGGGTAGGGTGACAAACGTAGTCTACATAGATTTCAGAAAGGCATTTAGATTAGATTAGATTCCCTACAGTGTGGGAACCCACACGACCCCTCCGAAGAGCATCCCACCCTGACTAAGGCACCTAACACTACGGGCAATTTAGCAAGAAGAGCTGCAACGAAGAGCTGCAACGAAGAACATGGGAACTATAAACCAATGAGCTTCACAAATGTGATATGTATGTTACTTGAGAAGACTCTGTGATAAGATA
>NW_025154921.1:0-1435 GCF_004010195.1 Chiloscyllium plagiosum
TTACAAGAATGAAAGGAGATCTCATTGAGGTCTATAAAATGCTAAAAGTAATTGAAAGTGTAGATGTGGAGTGGATTTTTTTTCATGTGGCGCAATCTACAACAAGAAACTAGAGTTTTATGATGGAGAGATGGCAGGAAAGTGGAACAGAGGCCGCGTTGACATCAGCCTCATCGAGGGGTTGGATACCTCACAGATGCTCCTTGTTCTTATTCAACTCTTCGACTGTGTTGGACAGGAATGCGGGAGGACTGGGTATCATACAGGAAGCAGGCACTCAGGATAAATCAGTCAGTGAGAACGTTACCAGTAGGGTCACACAGTGACCAGCGCTGGGTCTTAATTATTTCCAGTCTATATTAATTGTCAGGAGGATGGAACAGGTATACAGATGCCGAGTTTGGTGATGTCCATAAGAGCATAAGACCATAAGACATAGGAGTGGAAGTCCGGCCATTCTGCCCATCGAGTCCACTCCGCCATTTAATCATGGCTGATGGGCATTTCAACTCCACGTACCCGCATTCTCCCCGAAGCCCTGAATTCCCCGTGACATCAAGAATTTGTCAATCTCTGCCTTGAAGACATTTAGCGTCCCAGCCTCCACTGCACTCTGCAGCACTGTCTGGCTGAAGAAATGTCTCCGCATTTCTGTTCTGAATTGACCGTGTCTATTTCTAAGGCTGTGCCCATGGGTCGTAGTCTCCTCGCCTAACGGAACCAAAGTCATAGCGTTCACCCTTTCCAAGCCATGTATTATCTTGTAAGTTTCTATTAGATCTCCCCTTAACATTCTAAACTCTAAAAAATAGAATCCCAGGATCCTCAACCGTTCCTCGTATGTTAGACCTACCATTCCAGGGACCATCCGTGTGAATCTCCGCTGGACACGCTCCAGTTGCCAGTATGTCCTTCCTGAGGTGTGGGGACGAAACCTGGACACAGAACTCCAAATGGGGCCTAACCAGAGCTTTATAAAGTCTCAGAAGCACATTGCTGCTTTTATATTGCAACCTTTTTGAGATAATTGACAACATTGTCTTCGCTTTCTTAATCACGGACTTAACCTGCATGGTTACCTTGAGAGAATCCTCGATTAGCACTCCCAGATCCCTTTGTACTACGGCTTTATTAATTTTCTCACCGTTTAGAAAGTAGTCCATGCTTGTATTCTTTTTTCCAAAGTGCAAGACTTCGCATTTGCTCACGTTGAATTTCATCAGTCATTTCCTGGACCATTCTCCCAAACTGTGTAGATCCTTCTGCAAGGAGAAAGTGAGGTTTGCAGATGCTGAATATCAGAGCTGAAAATGTGTTGCTGGAACAGCGCAGCAAGTCAGGCAGCATCCAGGGAACATGAGAATCGACGTTTCGGGCATAAGCCCTTCTTAGATCCTTCTACAGCCTCCCCACTTCCTCAGTACTACCTGCCTGT
>NW_025154922.1:0-1435 GCF_004010195.1 Chiloscyllium plagiosum
GGTGTCACATTAAATTGCTTATCATAGAAGATGTCCCAAATAAATCTGCTCCGTTTACTTCCTTTGAGTTAATCTTCGTACATGAAGTGAAACCCTTTGAATTTAATTAAATCTAAATTGACTGTTCCGAAATCAGAGATCTCAAACTTGGATTATGTATGTGAAGTGAGGGAGAGATTAGACCGAGTAGGTGAGTGAACTAAACAGCACCTGAAGAGGACACAGCATAGAGTGAAGCAGGTGGCGATGACGTATTGGTAGTTTAAATAATGCTCAGGTTACCAGAAGCCAACTGAATTAGAATACTATTGTTTGGACAGCTGGAAAGCAATCAAATTATGAGAATTATTGTATCATGGGGAGTAAGTAAACTCGGCATTTTGAACACTAGACAGAGAGCGACTGCCATCCAACAGCAGCTGTAGAGCAGGAGTGCTAACTGACCATCTCAAACACGCTCTATCAAAGATACATCTTCATGTCAAACCTCCTTGCAGTAAAACAAAATGTGACCCAGGGAGATCAGCAGCTAGAAGAGTGAACACAGTGGGGAAGATGGAGACTGTGTGGTCTTGAGATTGTAATGTTTAATCTGTGGGTTGGTAGAACAGCATACTTTTACAGAGTTGGAAACAGATAGTAAGTAGCTAAGAAAAGAAGGGCTTGTATTTGTTAACAGTTGTTGTTTAGTGTTCACTACTAAAGTTAAGAAACTAACTTGTTAATTTTTGTTTACATAGTGGAATGTAGGAGATCTGTGTCGCTCATATTTTAACAGATTATGAGGTGAGGCGAGCTTTTCTGGGTGTTTGGTTTTAATTAACAAAGGAGTTTTACTCCACCTTGTAAATGTACATCCACACTAACCCCATTTCACTGCAGTTGGCCCACATCCTTCTAATCCTTCTCATCCATATATTTATCCAAATGCTTTTGAAATGTTGTTAATGTATCCATCTCAACCACATTTGCGAGCAGCTCTTCCACGTACCAGCCTCTGTGTAAAGAAGTGGCCCCTCAGGTTCCCTTTTTTCCCTTCCCCTTAAACCTTAAACTGATCCGATCTCGTCCTCGATTCTCTACACCTTGGAAAAAGACTGAGAGCATTCACCCTATTCATACCCTTCGTGATTTTATGCAGCTCTATAAGGTCCCCCCTCAGTCTCCTTCACTCTATAGCTTGTCCAACCTCTCCCTATATCAGACCATTGGGTCCTGGCAATGTCCATGGGAATTTATTCTGCACTCTTTCTAATTTCATAAAATGCTCCCTATAACAAAGTGACAATACCTGAACAGAATGCTCCAAGTGCGGCCTTATCAAAGTCCTGTATAACTGCAACATAAATTCCCAACTTCCATACTCAATATACGGCCTAATGAAGGTCAGTGTGTCAAATGTCTTCTTCACTGCCCTGTCTACATGTGACTCCAC
>NW_025154923.1:0-1435 GCF_004010195.1 Chiloscyllium plagiosum
CAGCACTATCGGATATGTAAGTGTTGCTTCAAACCTCAGCACTATCGGATATGTAAGCGTTGCTTCACGCCCCTACATTATCGGATATGTAAGTGTTGCATCAAGCCCTAACACTATCGGATATGTAAATGTTGCTTCACGCCCCAGCACTATCGGATACGTAAGTGTTGCTTCAAACCTCAGCACTATCTGATATGTAAGTGCAGCTACAAGCCCCAGCACGATCGGAAATGTAAGTGTTGCTTCAAGCACGAACACTATCGGATATGTAAGTGCTGCTTCAAGCCCCAACACAATCGATTGTGTAAGTGTTGCTTCAAGCCCCAGTACTATCGGATATGTAAGTGCTGCTTCACGCCCCAGCACTATCGGATATGTAAGTGTTGCTTCAAGCCCCAACACTATCGGATATGTAAGTGCTGCTTCAAGCCCCAACACTATCGGATATGTAAGTGCTGCTTCAAGCCCCAGGACTATCGGATATGTAAGTGCTGCTTCAAGCCCCAACCCTACCGGATATGTAAGTGTTGCTTCAAACCCCAGCACTATCGGATATGCAAGTGCTGCTTCAAGCCCCAACCCTACCGGATATGTAAATGTTGTTTCAAACACCAGCACTATCGGATATGCAAGTGCTGCTTCAAGCCCTAACACTATCGGATATGTAAGTGTTGCTTCAAACCCCAACACTATCGGATATGTAAGTGCTGCTTCAAGCCCCAACACTATCGATTATGTAAGTGCTGCTTCAAGCCCCAGCACGATCGGATATGTAAGTACTGCTTCAAACCCCAACACGATCGGACATGTAAGTGTTGCTTCAAGCCCCAACACTATCGGATATGTAAGTGCTGCTTCAAGCCCCAACACTATCTGATATGTAAGTGTTGCTTCAAGCCCCAGTACTATCGGATATGTAGGTGCTGCTTCTAGCCCCAACACCGTGGGCGGCACGGTGGCACAGTGGTTAGCACTGCTGCCTCGCAGCGCCAGAGATCCGGGTTCAATTCCCGCCTCAGGCGACTGACTGTGTGGAGTTTGCACGTTCTCCCCGTGTCTGCGTGGGTTTCCTCCGGGTGCTCCGGTTTCCTCCCACAGTCCAAAGATGTGCAGGTCAGGTGAATTGGCCATGCTAAATGTAGGGGTATGGGTGGGTTACGCTTCGGCGGGTCGGTGTGGACTTGTTGGGCCGAAGGGCCTGTTTCCACACTGTAAAGTAATCTAATCTAAACTATCAGATATGTAAGTGCTGCTTCAAGCCCCATCATAATCGGATGTGTAAGTGCTGCTTCAAGCCTTAACACTATCGGATATGTAAGTTTTGCTCCAAACATCAGCACCATCGGATATGGAAGTGTTGCTTCAAGCCCCAGCACTATCGGATATGTAATTGCTGCTTCAAGCTCCATCACAATCGGATATGTAAGTGTAGCTT
>NW_025154924.1:0-1435 GCF_004010195.1 Chiloscyllium plagiosum
GTTCTCTATAATGAACAGAGGGTCTGCTGTTCTCTATAATATACACAGGAACTGCTGTTCTCTATAATGTACACAGGAACTGCTGTTCTCTATAATGGACACAGGGACTGTTGTTCTCAATAATGGACACAGGCAATGCAGTTGTCTATAATGTACACAGGGACTGTTGTTCTCTATGATGGACACAGGCACTGCTGTTCGCTATAATGTACACAGGGATTGCAGTTCTCTAGAATGTACACAGGGACTGGTGTTCTCCATAGTGTACGCAGGGACTGCTGTTCTCTATAATGTACACACCCGCTGCTGTTCTCTATAATGTGCACAGCGACTTCTGTTCTCTATAATGGACACAGGGACTGCTGAACCCTATAATATACACAGGGTCTGCTGTTCTCTAAAATGTACACAGGGTCTGCTGTTCTCTATAATGTACACAGGGACTGAAGTTCTCTATAACATACACAGGCACTGCTGTTTTCTATCATGTACACAGGCACTGCTGTTCTCTATTCTGCACACAGGGACTTCAGGTCTCTATGCTGTACACAGGGACTGCTGTTCTCTATAATGTGCACAGGGACTGCTGTTCTCTATAATGTACACAGGGATTGCTGTTCTCTGTAATGTACACAGGGACTGCTGTTCTTTACAGTGTACACAGGGACAGCTGTTCTCTATACAACACAGGCAGTGCTGTTCACTATAATGTACACCGGGTCTGCTGTACTCAATACTGTACACAGGGACTGCTATTCCCTATAATGTACACAGGCACTGCTGTTCTCTATAATGGACACAGGCACTGCTCTTCGCAATACTGTACACAGGGACAGATGTTCTCTATAATGCACAGAGGGACTGGTGTTTGGTATAATATACACAGGGACTGCTGTTCTCTATAATGTGCGCAGGGACTGGTGTTCGGTATAATGTACACAGGGACTGCTGTTCTCTATAATGTACACAGGCACTGCTGTTCTCCATAATGTTCACAGGGACTGCTGTTCCCTATAATGTACGCAGGGACAGATGTTCTCTATAATTTACACAGACACTGCTGTTCTCTATAATGGACACAGGCACTGCTGTTCGCTATAATGTACACAGGGACAGATGTTCTCTATAATGTGTGCAGGCACTGCTGTTCGCTATCATGTACACAGGGACTGGTGTTCTCTGGATTATACAGAGGTACTGATGTTCTCTGTAATGTGTAGAGGGACTGCCGTCTTCGAAAATGGACACAGTGACTTCAGTTCTCTATGCAGTACGCAGGGACTGCTGTTCTCTATAATGTACACAAGGACTTCTGTTCTCTATAATATACACAGGGATTGCTGTTCTCTAGAATGTACACAGGGACTGCTGTTCCCTATAATATACACAGGGACTGCTGTTGTCTATAATGTACACAGGCAGTGCTGTTCACTAT
>NW_025154925.1:0-403 GCF_004010195.1 Chiloscyllium plagiosum
TGTGATATCCCCGTGACATCTCCATGACAACCCGTACCATCCCTGTGACATCCCTTTGACATCTCTGTGACATCCCTCTGACCTCTCCATGACATCCCCATAACATCCCTGTGACATCTCCATGGCATCCTAGTAACATCTTTGTGACATCTCCATGACATTCCCGTGACATCTCCATGACATCCCCATAACATCCCCGCGACATCCCTGTGACATCCCCATGACATCTCAGTGACATTTCCATGAGATCCCTGTAACATCCCTGTGACATCCCCGTGACATTCCTCTGACATCTCCATGACATCCCCGTAACATCCCTGTGACATCCCCGTGACATCCCCGTAACATCCCCATGACATCCGTGTGACATCCCCGTAACATCCCTGTGACATCCCCGTGACAT
>NW_025154925.1:1070-1435 GCF_004010195.1 Chiloscyllium plagiosum
ATCCCCGTAACATCCCTGTGACATCCCTGTGACATCCCCGTAACATCCCTGTGACATTCCTGTGACATCCCCGTAACACCCCTGTGACATCCCCGTGACATCCCCGTGACATCTCCGTGACATCCCCATGACATCCCCATGAAAACCCTGTGACATCTCCATTACATTCCCATAACATTCCTGTAATAATCCCCGTGACATCATGTGACATCCCCGTGACATCCCCATGACATCCCCATGAAAACCCTGTGACATCCCCGTGACATCCCCATAACATTCCTGTGACATCCCCGTAACATCTCTGTGACATCCCTGTGACATCCCCGTGACAACCCCATAACGTCCCCATGAAAACCCTGTGACAT
>NW_025154926.1:0-1435 GCF_004010195.1 Chiloscyllium plagiosum
CCAACGGTCGATCTGAGATAGTCACGTCCCTGGTTGTTTGCACAGCGTGTTATTTAAAGAAACACTGACAGAAACATTCAAAGAGGAGTTTGGAGATCATCACTTTTGCCAATGTGACTGTCCCAGATTATACAAAGACTGAAATCTCCCAAAATGATCACAGTGCCTTTGCGCTACACAGGAATTCATTGGAATGTGTAACAGGGTTGAGCAATGAAATGCTGTCAGGCAGCCTCTAAACTCTTCTCCTGCTTGTGTTTTTGACACGTGTTACCCAGAATCTGCATTCAGGCTGATTCAGCTGCATAATCTGGGGCCACATGCTTTCTCTGTACTGCCTTTGTTCCCCATTACTGTCAGGGCTACCCATCCTGCACTCCCTGACACCCCTCAAGGAGGTGGACAATCGAATATTCATGTTCCACCTTTTGTTCACAGTGTCACCACTAAACCTCATTTATCTCTGTTCCAGAGTCCTTATTGCAGAGACTTTAGCCAGTCCAAAAACAGAACATTACGACTGACTCTTTCCACAATTTCTTGTCACAGTCCAATTCACTGATGTACAGTTCCAGTTAAGCTCTGTCTCTCCCTGTTCCTTTCTGCTTGTCTTCAGCTACATTGCCATTTCTGTTTGGATTTGGAAAGCTCCTTTCACCTGAATCCTGGCCCTGCATCCTCTCTGTCAGCTGAAAGTCCTGTACATAAGCCTACCGACATGATTGGCCAAGACACTGGTCCCAGCAATGTTATGTTTAATTCACTCATGGGATGTTGCTGTCTCTGGCTGGCCAGCATCGCATGCCACCCCGAGCTGCCCTTGAGCTGAGTGCCTTGCTGGATCATTACACAGAGCTGTTTAGAGTCAACCGCATCGCTCTGGGTCTGGATCATGTGTAGGCCAGACCTGCTGCCTATAACAGATTTCCCTCCTGAAAGGATATTAGATAGTTAGATGGGTTATACTGGACACCGGCATTAACATCTGGATGAACAGTCAGGGGAGAATAGCACGAGGCCATCACCTGTCCCATAATAGTTCACCCGTCAGTGAGTCCTGGTCCCCGTGCACCATGAATCACAACCCTTTCATCATGACCATTGTGTGATCCTGATACCTTCCTGCACTCTGTTAATATCACTCAATCTCTCTCCATGTGGTATCCCTCACTGTGTGGCTATAATTGCTGCCTCTGTCAACATCTCTCACTCTTGCAGCTATTCCAGATCCTGAGCCAATAGAATTCTCCACTCCAGAGAGACGCAGCAGCACAGGCCAGGGATGGAGACTGGGATTTTCCAGATCTCTGTGGGACTCAGTGCCATTCTCCATGTGTAACCCTGACTGCATCAGTCTAATTTCCCATTCTGTCTGCTTTCCTATCTCCTGTAGGTACTCAGGATGTTTCTGTCTCAGCCGAATTCCTAACTCCTG
>NW_025154927.1:0-1435 GCF_004010195.1 Chiloscyllium plagiosum
GAGTGCCGCATGTGCCACAAATTGGAGGGTACGGAGGCATGTTGAAATCGGAGGCTAAAAAACAAAGACATTTTTACGGCCTGGATTGCAGGGGAATGCATTTGAATTTTGCCAGACGTGTCATACATTTCAACTAATAGGAAAACCATGGGAAATAATAAAGCCTGCACCTTTAATATCTATCCCAGTGTTCGAGGAATCTTTCTTAAGTGTCTTCATTCATTGTGAAGTTTCCCTACATCCAATAAAAGATGGGAATAAGTATTAATTAACAGAAAAAGGATGTATTGACGAGATTTCCAAATGTTGTTCAATCATGCAATATGACAGCTAAAAGGTTAGTGGACGAATTACGGTTTTTTAAAAAAAACTAGATTAAGACTACCATCAGAGATACAATTAGCTCAAGGGTCAAACTTCACGTCCAAACTTTTCAAGGAGAGTATAGATAGCTTGGAAATAAAACGATTCAAATCTACTGTGTACAATCCAGAATCACAGGGTGCACTGGAAAGGTGACGTCAATTATTAATGACTATATTGAGGTTTTATGGTTCGGAGGAGCCAGATTATTTACATAAGGGAGTTGCGTCAGTGCTGTTTGCGATCTGCGATGTACCAAAAGAATTCACCAAACTAGTCCATCTGAAACCAATTTTGGGCATAAAGTAAGAGGACCATTAAAATTTATTAAGGAAAAATTAATAAGTCAGATTACAGAGACCAGGCATTTGGATGATGTGTCAAATTTTTGAGTTGAACTAAATAATGTTGGGGAGTTGTCGAGACAGTATTTAAAAGTATCGCAGCAAATGGTGAAGCAGGAAGTGTATGAGAAATCAAAAAATCACAATTTTGCCGCTGGGAATAATGCAATTATTTAAAATTCATTAATCGGTGAAACTTTAAAGCAAGGTTTAAAAGACCTTATCAAATTGAGAGGAAATTGAGTAAGGTTAGCTACTTGATAGGGACTCCAGTCATGAAGGAATCTCACAGAATGTGATGGGAATATGCTCTAACGGTATTTTGGGTGAGAACGAACGCAAGAGGAGAATGTGTTATTGATGACGACACACTGCGAAGAACCAATGTCAGGGAATTCTGCATTGGACGTTCCTGAAATAAAATTGGACAATGCAAAAGTTGTCCAAAATTGGTAAAGTTATTCAGTTATATTCCAGAAGAAAATCGAAAGAGTTATTACTCTTGCATGGGGAGATCTGCTGAAATATACTGGGAATTAATAATCTAATTGTAGATGATGTATATATAGGAGATGCTGTTCTGACTCTGCAACATCCTTGCAGGCATAACGCTTTAAAGTTGTACAAGTTCATAAGGAGATATCACGTATGCACCAAAATGGCATAACCGAAGTGAGTTTCAATGAACAGAGTTCACCCATCATCATGGTGCCAAAGTCAGATAAGAC
>NW_025154928.1:0-1435 GCF_004010195.1 Chiloscyllium plagiosum
AGTGTAATCATATTAGCTCTTCTCCAGATCTCTAGCACCTACCCTATGGTCAGATTCTAATGACAATTTTCAGTCAGGGTCTTTCCTCCCTTGTCTCCAACAGCAGTCTGTGATACAAATCATACAGACCTAGCAATCAGTCCAATTTTCTACCAGCCAAAGCCTTAAATCCATGCTCGCATTTTACATCAATCTGCTCTAGAGCTTCCTCATCCATCTTCTCGAATTCTGTACCTGCATCCTCCTTCTCCCAAGTAAAACAGATGTGAAGCTCTCATGTCGCAATCTCTCAATGTTCTCCAAATTCACACACAGATTGCCCCTTTGGTTTCTGATGTACACTAACTGTTCACTGATTATTCTGTTCTACTTGTTGTCCGTGTAGAATATCATGTGCTTCCCCCTAATCGCGCATGCGTGCACTTCGCCATGTCCCTCTGTTATTCAGTCCCCTCTGTGTTTCTAAATTTCTAAGATTCACTACGAACACCTCTATTATTTGAAATTCGTGATCACAGGTTGAGTTTCCCAATCAGACAATTTTGCCATCTTAGGGATTAATCTAGAGAATGCCTTTTGCAGTTACTCTGTACTCAGTGTATTCTTTCTTAGATGGGGACTCCAAAACAGTACACAATACTCTACATTTTGTCTCAGCAACATGCTATGCAACTGGTGCACGACATCCTCTATATTTCAATTACATTCACGTGAATGTAAACGTATTTTTACTCTCCTATTTGCATATGATCTTCCTAATACCTTTCACTTTAACATTTCTCATTATATTAGTGCGTGAGTTCTTAAATAAATCTGCTGACTATCCAACTATACGTTGTCCATTGGTTCCTCACTGCCGATGTCTACAACAATCATCTTCAAACCATATCAAAAATGTTTGCGACTTGTGGTTTTCCTTTCATCGATGCATTATCATACTCTCCGGTTTTTCCACTACCTTCTATATATCTAATAGAATGTTGTCAGTAATCGAGTCCAACAGACTGCGGATTAGAAGTTACTGGTCTGTAGTTCACCACTCTCCATCTTCATCCTTTCTTAAACTAGCGGATTACATTTATAACCGTCCCTTACCCGATTGGCTACCTGTCTTTCGGGAATGTGTCGGAAAATAACGAGAAAATCCGTAATGCAATCAATGTGACTATTGCTGCTCCCATTGAAATGTTTGCATGTCGTAAATCTGGTCTGTCAGATTTATTTACACTTAATCCAGCTGCCTTCTCAAATACTACCTCATCACTTATATGATGATCTTAGACTATACTTACACAAGTCCCTTGGTCACTTGGTTTTTTTTGCGAATTTCTGGATATTCTTCTATGAAGACAGACACAAAGAGACTATTTATTTTCCCTATAATGTCTCTGTTCTCTACAAAAAATTACCCTGTCCGCACACTCACTGTTCCACA
>NW_025154929.1:0-1435 GCF_004010195.1 Chiloscyllium plagiosum
ATACTTTAACTATATTTGTTGCCAATTGACTTCATGTAATGCTGCTCCTAGTTTTAAATGCACGGTTAACAAATCTTTTCTTAATCTTGAGGCATCATTCAGTGCATTGAAACGACTGGTCAGGAACAGGAAAAAGCAATTCTGCCCGTAAATGCCTCTTAGAGATTGGAGGTGGCCAGTTAATGCTCACGAGCGTATTTGTACTAGAAAAGTTGGGAAGATGGCCTATTCGCAAATTTTGCAATAGAAATCACTCAAAATAAGAGAAGTTTAACGGCAGCTGGACGAGTTGTTGCTGAGAGGGCATTGTGTTTTTTTTTTATGTTTCTGTAACTGAAATGCGAAGGACCCCCATTAGAAACAGTTTAAGGACTACTCATCATGCACAGGTTGCCTTTTTTTAGATAGAGTTGGACCTGTTACAGAAGAACAGAGAAAGGATGTTCAGGCTCTCGAGTCTGTTACAGAGGGACAGGAGAAGACCATCGGCATCTCGGTCTTGTTACAGAGAGACAGGAGTTGGCCATTCAATCTCTCGTGTCTGTTACATAGGAACAGCAGGAAGCCATTCAGCTGCGTTAGCCTGTTATGTGAGTCCATTCAAACTTTCGAATGAGTTTTGCGGGAATTATTAGTTGTAATATAATAATGGAAAAGCCTGACGCAAATATTAGAATGTTGAAATGGATTGATGCCAACTTTGAAAGTGTCGGACAAACACATTAACAGTCTGATTTGGAGACGCTTTTCATACGTAAAGGGATGGTTCGGAAATGAAAGGCTTTCAAAAATTGTATAAAGACAGTCCAGAACATATGCGTTCATATTAGTGAGACCGGCAAGCCTGGTAGTTTCAGGGAGTGCTGGATGACTAGCGATATTGAAGCTCTGCTCAAGGAAAAGGAAAGAGGCATATGTAAGGTGAAAATCTTGGATCAAGTTAATGTCTAACAGAGCATAAGGGCAGAAAGGAGCATAGTCAAGGTGGAAATCAGGGTGGAAAAAATGAGGCATGAGATGGCTGATGAAATACGTTAACAAGACTTTGAAGAAATTCAAAATATCAATTACTGGCAAAATAATAACTAGGGAGAGAATAGTCCACCTTAAAGATCAGCCAGCCTTTGCATGTGTTAAACTGCAGGAGATGGGTGAGATACTACATGAATATTCTCACTGAGTAAATTGTTTGGAGAAGGTTCCAATAGCGAGAGATTTGGGGAAATATACAGTGACATCTTAAAAATTATGTGAACTACAAGAAGAACTGCTAGACATCTTAAAATGCATAAAGGCGCATAAATCCCTGGGAGGTTGTCATTTCTACCTCAGAACTTTGCGGGAAGCTAACGAAGTGGTTCCTCAGCCCTTTGTTGATATATTTGTATCATCGAATGTGATTAGTGACGTGGCAATAAAAATGGAGGATGGTTCA
>NW_025154930.1:0-1435 GCF_004010195.1 Chiloscyllium plagiosum
ATGAGATAGGGGAGATGGTGGAAGGATGTTCTAGATTATCAGGATGAGATAGGGGAGATGGAGGAAGGGTGGCCCAGATGACCGGGACGCGGGAGGGGAGATGAAGGAAGGATGGTCCAGATGATCAGGATGAGATAGGGTAGATGGAGGAAGGATGGTCCAGATGACTGGGATGCGGGAGGGGAGATGGTGGAAGGATGGTCCAGATGACTGGGATGAGATTGGGGACATGGAGGAAGGATGTTCTTTTTGACTGGGATGAGATAGGGTAGATGGAGAAAGGTTGGTCTAGATGACTGGGATGAGATAGGGGAGATGGAGGAAGGATGGTCTAGATGACTGGGATGAAATAGGTGAGATGGAAGAAGGATAGTCTAGATGACTGGGATGAGGTAGGGGAGATGGAGGAAGGATGTTCCAGATGACTGGGATGAGGTAGGGTAGATGGAGGAAGGATGGTCTAGACGACCGGGATGAGACAGGGTAGATGGAGGAAGGATGGTCCAGATGATCAGGAGGAGATAGGGGAAATCCAGGTGACCGGGATGAGACAGGGTAGATGGAGGAAGGATGGTCCAGATGATCAGGAGGAGATAGGGGAAATGGAGGAATGATGGTCCAGATGACTGGGATGAAGTAGGGGAGATGGAGGAAGGATGGTCCAGATGATCAGGAGGAGATACCGGAGATGGAGGAAGGATCATCTAGATGATCATGATGAGAAAAGGGAGATGGAGGAAGGATGGTCCAGATGATCAGGATGAGACAGGGCAGATGGAGGAAGGATCGTACAGATGACTGGGATGAGATAGGGGAGATGGAGAAAAGATGGTCCAGATGACTGGGATGAGATAGGGGAGATGTAGGACGGATGGTCCAGATGATCAGGATGAGACAGGGTAGATGGAGGAAGGATGGTCCAGATGACTGGGATGAGATAGGGAGATGGAGGAAGGATGGTCCAGATGGCTGGGATGAGATTGGGGAGATGGAGGAAGGATGGTCTAGATGACTGGGATGAGATAGGGTAAATGGAGGAAGGATGGTCCAGATGACCGGGATGAGACAGGGTAGATGGAGGAAGGATGGTCCAGATGATCAGGAGGAGATACCGGAGATGGAGGAAGAATGATCTAGATGATCAGGATGAGATAGGGGAGATGGAGGAAGGATGGTCCAGATGACCGGGATGAGATAGGGTAGATGGAGGAAGGATGGTCCTGATGACCGGGATGAGATAGGGAGATGGAGGAAGGATGGTCTAGATGACTGGGATGAGATAGGGTAGAGGGAGGAAGGATGGTCCAGATGACTGGGATGAGATTGGGTAGAGGGAGGAAGGATGGTCCAGATGACCGGGATGAGACAGGGTAGATGGAGGAAGGATGGTCCAGATGACCGGGATGAGATACGGGAGATGGAGGAAGGATGTTCC
>NW_025154931.1:0-1435 GCF_004010195.1 Chiloscyllium plagiosum
GAGCACCTACTGAGGTATTGAGGTAGCACATACTGTGGTATTGTGTGAGCACTTTCTGAGGTATTGAGGGAGCACTATCTGAGGTATTGAGGGAGAACTATCTGAGGTACTGACGGAGAACTATATGAGATATTGAGGGAGAACTATCTGAGGTATTGAGGGAGAACTATATCAGATATTGAGGTAGAACTATCTGAGGTATTGAGGGAGCACTTTCTGATGTATTGAGGGAGAAATATCTGAGGTATTGCGGAAGCACTTTCAGAGGCATTGAGGGAGCACTTTCTGAGATATTGAGGAAGCCCTTTCTGAGGTACTGAGGGAGCACTATCTGAGGTACTGAGGGGGCACTTTCTGAAATATTGAGAGAGCACTTTCTGAGGCACTGAGGAAGAATTATGTGAGGTGTTGAGGGAGCACTTTCTGAGGTTTTGAGGGAGCACAGTCTGAGGTACTGAGGAAGCACTATCTGAGATATTGAGGGAGCACTTTCTGAGGTATTGAGGGAGCACTTTCTTAGATTTTGAGGGAGCACTTTCTGAGGTACTGAGGGAGAACTATCTGAGGTATTGAGGGAGCACTTTCTGAGGTATTGAGGGAGCACTATCTGAGGACTTAAGGGAGCATTATCTGAGGTACTGTGAGAACTATCTGAGCTATTGAGGGAGCACTTTCTGAGGTATTGAGGTAGCACATTCTGTGGTATTGTGTGAGCACTTTCTGAGGTATTGAGGGAACACTATCTGAGGTATTGAGGGGGAACTATCTGATGTACTGAGGGAGAACTATATGAGATATTGAGGGAGAACTATCTGAGGTATTGAGGGAGCACTTTCTGATGTATTGATGGAGAAATATCTGAGGTATTGCGGGAGCACTTTCAGAGTCATTGAGGGAGCACTTTCTGAGGTACTGAGGCAGCACTTTCTGAGGTATTGAGGGAGCACGTGCTGAGGTACTGAGGGAGCACTTTCTGAGGTATTGACGGAGCACTGTCTGAGATACTGAGGGAACACTTTCTGAGATATTGAGGGAGCACTTTCAAAGGTATTGAGGGAGCACTATCTGAAGTTGTGAGGGAGCACGATCTGAAAAATTGTGGGAGCACTTTCTGAGGTATTGGGGGAGCACTATCCAAAGTAATGAGGGAGAACTATATGAAGTACTGAGGGTGTACTATCTGAAGTATTGAGGGAGCACTATCTGAGGTAATGAGGGAGAACTATCTGAGGTTTTGAGGGAGCACATGCTGAGGTATTGTGTGAGAAATATCTGAGGCATTGAGGGAGCACTTTCTGAGGTCCTGAGGGAGCAGTTTCTGAGGCATTGGGGGAGGATTTTCTGAGGTATTGAGGGATCACTTTCTGAGGTACTGAGAGAACACTTTCTGAGGAACTGAGGTAACAATTTCTGAGGCATTGAGGGAGCACTGTCT
>NW_025154932.1:0-1435 GCF_004010195.1 Chiloscyllium plagiosum
CCCGATCTCCTCAGACTCCACACACAACTTCCCACTCCTGTCCTTGATGGGCCCTAATCTTACTCTCGTCATTCTTTTATTCCTGATACACCTGTAGAAAGCTTTAGGGTTTTCCTTGATCCGATCTGCCAATGACTTCTCATGTCCCCTCCTGGCTCTTCTTAGCCCTGTCTTCAGCTCCTTCCTGGCTAATGTGGAACTCTCAAGTGCGCTAACTGAGCCTTCATATCTCATTCTAACATAAGCCTCCTTCTTCCTCTTGACAAGAGATTCAACTTCCTTCGTAAACCACGGCTCCCTCTCTCGACCACTTCCTCCTTGCCTGACAGGCACATACTTATCAAGGCCACGCAGTAGCTGGTCCATGAATAAGCTCCATATTTTAATTGTGCCCATCCCCTGCAGTTTCCTTCTCCATCCTATGCATCCTAAGTCTTGCCTAATCGCATCAGCTCCCTCTCTCGACCACTTCCTCCCTGCCTGACAGGTACATACTTATCAAGGCCACGCAGTAGCTGGTCCTTGAATAAGCTCCACAGTAGTTTCCTTCCCCATCCTATGCATCCTAAGTCTTGCCTAATCGCATCATAATTGCCTTTCCCCCAGCGATAACTCTTGCCTTGTGTTACATATCTATCCCTTTCTATCGCTAAAGTAAACATAACCGAATTGTGGTCACTATCACCAAAGTGCTCACCTACTTCCAAATCTAGCGCCTGGCCAGGTTCACTACCCAGTACCAAATCCAATATGGCCTCGCCCCTTGTTGGCCTGTCTACATACTATGTCATGAAACCCTCCCGCACACATTGGACAAAAACTGACCCATCTAAAGTACTCAAACGATAGTATTTCTAGTAAATATTTGGAAAGTTAAAGTACCCCATAACAGCTACCCTGTTCCTCTCGCTCCTATTGAGAATCATCTTTGCTTTCCTTTCCTCTACAACTCTGGAACTATTTGGAGGCCTAAAGAAAACTCCCTAACAGGGTGACCTCTCCTTTCCTGTTTCTAACCTCAGCCCATACTACCTCAGTAGACGAGTTCTCAATCATCCTTTCTGCAACTGTAATACTGTCCTTGACTAACAATGCCACACCTCCCCCCTCTTTTACCATCTTCTCTGTTCTTACTGAAACATCTAAATCCTGGAACCTGCAACAGCCATTCCTGTCCCTGCTCTATCCATGTCTCCGAAATGGCCACGACATCGAAGTCCCAGGTACCAACCCATGCTGCAAGTTCACCTACCTTGTTCCGGATGCTCCTGGCGTCGAAGTAGACACACTCCAAACCACCTTCCTGCTTGCTGGTGAACATAGAGATGTACAGCACAGAAACAGACCCTTCGGTCCAACTCCTCCATGCTGACCAGCTATTTTAAATTAATCTAGCCTCATTTGCCAGCACCCGGCCCTTATCCCTCCAAACCCT
>NW_025154933.1:0-1435 GCF_004010195.1 Chiloscyllium plagiosum
CCAAAGAGAGAGAGGGTGTCCGGGAAAGTCTGTATTGAGGGGGAGAGGGGATTTGAGTTGGTTCCTCGAATCTCAATCGTTTCATGTTGTGCACTGACCCCTGGAGCAGCTCCTGATTGGCTTTCAGCCTGGAGCCATTGAGCAGCTGCTGACCAATAGGAATTGGGATAAGACGTTGGAGATTGGCACGAATCAGATGGCTCTTTCTCCAAGTGGTAGCACAACCCCACAGCTTCCTTCGGATCAGAGATTTCTGTTGTGGAAAGAGGCCATTCAGCCCTTTGAGTCTGCACTGACCCTCCACCCAAACACAGCCGATCCCAGTAACTCCACATTTAACCATGGCCATTTGGACTGTGGGAGGAAACCAGAGCACCCAGAGGAAACCCACGCAGACACGGGGAGTCACCTGAGGCTGGAATTGAACCTGGGTCCCTGGCGCTGTGAGGCAGCAGTGCTAACCATTGAGCCACCGTGCTGCCCTGCTTCTGTGAAGTAATCTGTATCTATCTGTTTCAGCAGGAGGGACCTGTAGGTGTGATCCCAAATGAGCGAGTGAGTCACTTTGGACAAAACCCCTATCAGAAGGAGTAAGTGACAATATTGAATCAGTCAGGGTGCTTCGAACTTGATTAATGTTGGAAACAAAATACTGAGCCAGACCCTGGGCATTCAAGCTGCTGTGTTGATAAAGTCTGTCTCAACGCTGGCATTGTTATAGCCCAGCTCAGGTTCCCTCCAGCTCCGGAGGTTGGTGGGATTGGGAATCACGCTCTCGACAGACATAGTCTGGGTGAGCCGGACTGAGCTCAGAGCTGACACCTGAGGTTATCACCTCGTGCATTTTCCCTCTCGAGCTAGGGGGGCTTGCCCATTTCCTGGATCAACCTGTGGCTGACTGGACCTGCTTCTGCTGGGAAGGGGGACTGGACCCAGGTGGTGAATGTCAGTCTGCAAAGGTCCGTGTGTGTGTGTGTATGTCGGTCTGCACAGATCCGTGTGTGTGTCGGTCTGCACAGATCCGTGTGTGTGCCGGTCTGCACAGATCCGTGTGTGTGTGTCGGTCTGCACAGATCCGTGTGTGTGTGTCGGTCTGCACAGATCCGTGTGTGTGTGTCGGTCTGCACAGATCCGTGTGTGTGTGTCGGTCTGCACAGATCCGTGTGTGTGCGTGTCGGTCTGCACAGATCCGTGTGTGTGCGTGTCGGTCTGCACAGATTCGTGTGTGTGCGTGTCGGTCTGCACAGATCCGTGTGTGTGTGTCGGTCTGCACAGATTCGTGTGTGTGTGTGTCAGTCGGCACAGATCCGTGTGTGTGTGTCGGTCTGCACAGATCCGTGTGTGTGTGTCGGTCTGCACAGATCACAGATCCGTGTGTGTGTGTCGGTCTGCACAGATCCGCGTGTGTGTGTGTCAGTCTGCACAGATCCGTGTG
>NW_025154934.1:0-1435 GCF_004010195.1 Chiloscyllium plagiosum
AGTGGGCAAGTGTAGGTTAGGTGGGCTTGGATCAGTGCAACATCGAGGGCCAAAGGGCCTGTTCTGCGCTGTATTCTTCTATGTTCTATGTTCTATATTCTATCACTTCCCACAGAATCAGTTTGGGTGGATCTTACAAATAGCAAGGTGAAGTAAACATTAGTGTGTTATATATCAAAACCAAATCTGTCACGTAAATACTTTACATCATATGCTCTGGAAATTGGGAATGCAAGTATATGCAAAGGGGAGCAATGACACTGTGATATTATCGCTGGGCTCTTAACCCAGAGACCCAGGTAATATTCTGGGGACATGAATTCAAATCCTGCCATGGTGGAATTTGAATTCAATATATATCTGGAATCAAGGGTTTATGATGACCATGAATCCATTGTCGTTTGTTGGAAAAAAACATCTGGTTCACTGATGTCCTTGAGTGCAGGATACTGCTGTCCTTACCTGGTGTGGCCTGCATGTGACTCCAGACACAAGACAATGCTGCTGACTCTTAACTGCCCTCTAGCATGGGCAATAAATACTGGTTATCCAGCGACGCCCTCATCCTGTGAATGAGTAACAAATAATCGTGGGTGCTGCATTGATAATGGATGGTCTCAAGTTGCACTGAAACTGCAGTGACTACTAATACTGTGAAGAAAAACTTCCGTAAGTGTGTATTGGGTAGGTTGAACAGTATGTTGTGAACCAAACTAGGGAGCAGGTTATTTCAGATTTGGTGTTGTGTGGTCAAGAGGACTAATTAATAACCTTGCTCTGAATCAGCTTTGGAGGAATAGTGACATCAATATGTTGCATTTTTACACGGCGTCTGAATACAATATCGAATGTTTGAACATTCTGGTCAAACATCATGGAAGCCCGGAGGCTAGAAGGTCAAGTATGCTCCAATTAATTGGGGAAGGATAATATAATATTCAATGGGAGAAGCAATGATTGTGAGAGTCATAGAGTCTGACAGCACGGAAAAAGGCCCTTCAGCCCAAACTGGTCCATTCCAAACAAAATGTCGATTCACATTAACCCCATTTACCTGCAGTTGCCCCATATCCTTCTTCGTCATTCCTTTCCGTGTATTTGTCCAAATGCATTTTAAAATTTGTGAATGTATCTCCCTCAACCACTTCTGCCGGCAGTTCATTCCATGTGCATACCACCCTGTGTGTAAAAGAAATTGCCCCTCAGGTTTCCTTTTACTCTTTCCCCTCGGATCTTAACTTGATGCCCTCTAGTCCGTGGGTTGCTCAATCCTGTGGAAAAGTCGACTGAGTGCATTCACTCTATCCATGCTTCCCATGATCTTATACGCTTCTATCAGATCTCCCTCAGTCTCATACACTCTAAAGTAAAAACTCCTAGCTTGCCCAACCTCTCACTATACCTCAGACCATTGAGTCCGGGCATCATCTTGTAT
>NW_025154935.1:0-1435 GCF_004010195.1 Chiloscyllium plagiosum
GAGGAAGGGGGCAGTGGTGGTCAGAGTGTATGAGCAGTAGTGATAGGGGACTCAGTAATCAGGGGGACTCATTTCTGTGGCTGCAAGTGAGCCTGCAGGCTGGTGTTGCCTCCCTGGTGCCAGGGTTAAGGACATCTCTGAGCGGACACTAGATATTCTGAAGGAGGAGAGTGAGCAGTGAGTGGTTGTGTTCTGTTTTGGTATTAATGACATAGGCAGAAAGAGGGGTGAAGTCCTGCAGAGGCGTTAGGTCGGATGATGAAGAGCAGGGTGTCAAGGGTTGTAATCTTGGGATTACTTCCTGTGCCATGAGCCAGTGAATCTAGGAGTAGGAAAATAATATAGTTAAATAGGTGGCGAAAGAGCTAGTGTAGGACAGAGGGCTTCAGTTATGTCTATCATTGGGATGTGTTCTGGGACAGGTGGGACCTGTACAAGGTAGATTCGGTTGCACCTAAACTGGTGGGGCACCAGTATTCCCGCACGGAGGCTTGCTGGTGTCACTGGGAAGGGTTTAAACTGGGCAAGGTGGGTGGATTCATTACCAATTGACAGAAAAATCCATCTGGTACACATCCTTACCTGGTCTGGCCTACATGTGACTGCAGCCCCACAGCAATGTGGTTGACTCTCAACTGCCCTCTGGGGCAATTAGGTACTGGGCCTGGCCAGTCAGGTCTGCATCAGGTGAATGAATAAAACCAAGGGAAGGGAGGAGCTCGGATTTGAAAAACAAGTTTGGGTGGAACTCAAAACAACAAGTGGTCACAGACATTGGCTCGAATTGTTGGTAGGCCTCCAAATATGAGTGGTGATGTGGGGCATGGCATTAATCAGAGTTGAGGGAAGTCTTTAGTATGAGCAACACCGTTATCATGGGATTCTTCAATCTGCATGTAAACTGGGTAAACCAACTGAGGACTAATGCAATGGAGAGTGAGTTCCTGGAGTTTCTTAGGGATGGTCTTCTCGAACAGCATGCTGAGACAGGAATAGAGGACAGGCGATTTAAAATCCAGTATCATGTATTAAAACCAGGCCAATTAACGACCTTGTAAAAGACCCTTGAGGAATGAGTCACTGTAATATGAAAGAATTGTACATTGTGTTTGAAAGTGAGGTTGTTCTGAAGCAGGGCTGTTAAAGTTTAATGAGGGGAGTTGTGAAGGCATTGGCATGGATTGGGAAAATACAATAAAAGGCATGATTGTACATGGGCATTGGACAATTGCTTGAAGAACAATTGCATAGCTTGCAACAACTAAACATCTTTTAAGCTGCAAAACACATAAGGTCAGTCATGATTTCCAAAGGAATTTCACGATTGGATCAGGTTAAAAGAAAAAAATCCATAAAATTGTTGGAAAGTGTAGTAATTCTGAGGATATGGATTTATAGAATTCAGTAAAGGAGCACCAAGAAGCTGATGAATTAA
>NW_025154936.1:0-1435 GCF_004010195.1 Chiloscyllium plagiosum
ATGTCTCAGTTGGTTGACTTTAAAAGTATAGAAGTTTCGTGAACGTGCACAGCTGAATAAGATTTTGTTTCAAAAACCCTGGATTTGGAAAGATTTGGCATACTATGCCACCTGAAGCATTGCAAATGGAACTCAGTGGATTTTTTTTATTGTAAAGGAAAGATATTACATAATGAATAGGAAGTGACCCGTTGCTTGACATCGACTGCTATCTTTAATCACGTAGCTAAAAGATGTGATCACCATGATGCTTGGTCCATTTAATGATCAGTGAAATCTGCCAAAGCACGAGCAACAAAACTGTTGGTTTTTCTTTTGGACTTTAATCGTCGCTTTTTCTAAGCAGTATATTCTTTCAGCTGAAATAAATTTGGAATAAATTTGCATATATCATTAATCGTTCCAATGAGATAAATCTAATTCATTTCCGATTAGTACAATGAACAGTGTGATTTTCAGTTTAATTAATAAAATAAAACGAACAAAACAGCGTTTCTTGCGATTTAACCAAATTCAGTTAAGCCATATGAGAACGGCTATTGAATCACAACATCGCCTTTATATCTCTCTCCATGGCTACTTCTTCACGTGAGAGAGAACGTGACTGAAGAAATTATGAGTCAAGGCAAAATGTGCGTGTGTATAAGACGGGAAATTCTTGTTCGCTGTTTCATTCTGACACAGTTCTGATTCAGAATGAATCAATGACAGATGTTCATTCCGACAAGCATGGCTATTTGTTGGATTTTGCTGTTCTTGTAATTCTGGTGAAAGCAGAAACACAATGGTGTAGATTCAATTTAGCTCTAGAAATTTCTCATCCACGACTTTCATCACATCTAACCTTGATGAGGTCACATGTCCCCCCTGTCCACAATGTGCTGAGACCGAGAGATTCCGGTGGTGAGTTATTATACTACCATGCTCCGCATTCACGTTTTTGGTTGCTAATTCAACAATCCACCACTGCATTTTTGCTTTGCATCTCACACCTCTGGTATACACTGGATCGAGAATTTTGTTCTTGCCCTTCACTGCACGGGAGATTCACAAATAATCAACACCACATTAAAGTTGAAATAAAGAATGACAGCAGATGTTCTATTCAATTGAAAATTAAATTGGTGTAATGAGAAGGAACACATGCTTTTTCCTTACGCCCCGCATTCCATCTTGTCTTTCTATGAATTTGGATCGACAGAAAGAGAAAGAACTAGCAAATGATCGGGAGTACAAGTTTATCCAGTGGGATTGTTCATGAATATTTTAACCAAACAGTTCACACAATGATATGATTAGTATTTCAAACAGTCACTCGGAATTGGAACCACAGAATACTGCTCCAATGAAATGAACCTTCCATTCTTTCACATGCAGCGTGATGACTGACTTGCTAACTGTGCAAGGTCGACCAATTTACTTCAGAAATCACAGC
>NW_025154937.1:0-1435 GCF_004010195.1 Chiloscyllium plagiosum
TGGATATGCCACATCCCACCAGCAGGACAGACCCAGCAGAGGAAGGGACAGCACAGTGGGATTCAGTCAGGAGGGATTTGCCCTGGGAGTCCTCAACATTGACTCCAGATCCCATGAAGTCTCATGGCTTCAGGTTAAACAGGGGCCAAGGAAACCCGCTGCTGATTACCCCATACCGTCTCCCTCAGCTGATGAATCGTTACCCATCCATGTTGAACAACACTTGGAGGAAGCACTGAGG
This sequence comes from Chiloscyllium plagiosum, assembly GCF_004010195.1. Taxonomy (NCBI): domain Eukaryota; kingdom Metazoa; phylum Chordata; class Chondrichthyes; order Orectolobiformes; family Hemiscylliidae; genus Chiloscyllium; species Chiloscyllium plagiosum. Next base: position 242 of record NW_025154937.1, read on the forward strand.
ATGGCAAGGCCACAGAATGTCCTCTGGGTGGGGGGTTTCAGTGTCCACCACCAAGAGTGGCTCAGCAGCAGTACCACTGATCGAGCTGGTCGGATCCTAAAGGACATCGCTGCTAGGCTGGGTCTGCGGCTGGTGGTGAGGGAACCAACAAGAGGAAAAATCGTGTTTGACCTCATCCTTACTAATCTGCCAGCTGCAGATACATCTGTCCATGACAGTATCAGTAAGAGTGACCATCGCACAGTCCTTGTGGAGACTTCACACTGAGAATACCCTCCATTGTGTTGTATAGCACTATCACCATGCTAAAACAGACAGACTTCAACCAGGTCTAGCAACTCAACACTGGACATCCATAAGGCGCTGTGGGCCATCAACAGCAGCAGGACTGTACTCCAGCACAATCTGTAACCTCAGGGTCCGGCATATCCCCTGCTCAACCATTACCATCAAGCCAGGGGATCAACCCTGGTTCAATGGAGAGTGCAGGAGGGCATACCAGGAGCAGCACCAGGCAGACCTGAAGATGAGGTGTCAATCTAGTGACAACACCAAACAGGAACTACTTGCCATACAGTATAAGCAGCAAGTGATAGACAGAACTAAGCGATCCCACAAACGTCGGATCAGATCGAAGCTCTGCAGTCCTGCCAAATCCAGTCGTGAACGATGATGGATGATTAAACAACTCACTGGAGGAGGAGGCTCCACAAATATCCCCATTGTCAATGATGGAGGAGCCCAGCACATCAGCGCAAAAGCTAAGGCTGAAGCACTCGCAGCAGTCTGCAGCAAGAAGGCCCAAGTGGGTGATCTTGGGCTCCTCCAGTGGTCCCAATATTTCCGATACCAGTCTTCAACCAATTCAATTCACTCCATGTTACATCAAGGAATGGTTGGAGATGCTGGAGACTGCAAAGGCTATGGGTCCTGACAACATTCTGGCAATAGTACTGAAGACTTGCCGCTCCCCTAGCCAAACTGTTCCAGTACAGTTACAACACTGATATCTACCCAGCGATGTGGAAAGTTGCCCAGGTATGTCCTGTACATTAAAAGCAGGACAAATCCAACCCGGCCAATTACCGCCCCATCAGTCTACTCTCGATCCACAGGTAAAGTGATGGAAGGTGTCATCAACGGTGCTATCAAACAGCACCTGCTCAGCAATAACCTGCTCGCAAGGTTTGTGAA
>NW_025154938.1:0-1435 GCF_004010195.1 Chiloscyllium plagiosum
GAGTGCAAGAGACAGAGACTGAGAGACAGAGGAGGAGAGAGAGAAACAGAGAGAGAGAAACTGAATAAATATCTATTGCATTTAAATAGCCCTTTCAGACTGTTCCAAAACACTTCACAATCAACGAAACATGTTGTCACTGTTGGCATGTGGGTTGTGCAGCAGGCAATGGACACAGGAAGATCCCACTAAACAACAATGTGAAAAGGACTGGACAATTAGTCTTGCAGGCATTGACCGAGGCACGAATGTTGGCTGGAGAGAATTCCTCTGCTAGTCTACAGTGAGTTTTCTCGGGTAGTTTTTAACCTCTCCCTGAGAGCTAACAGAAGAGAAAGAGAGAGAGAGAGAGAGCTGGGGAGATGAGAAACATGAGTCAGAGTATCAGCGACGTTGTTGTGTGGTGTTCACGGGATTGGGACAGAGAGTGAAATAACGGTGGAAGGCAAAGGAAGTATTAGTGCCAGAAGGGAATTGATTTTTTTTACTGTGCCAAAGCAATCTCAGGGACACCCGGGGAAACATTGTAGACTTACACGGAAGCAAAAGCAGACTCTGTTGGTGCACTGGAAATATTTTACTAAAACAGCTCATGAGCTTTCATTTTGGTGGAAGGTGGTGGTCTTCACCTTTGTAGTTTTTTTCTATTCCATCACACCATGTGGGCATCACTGGCTGGGCCAGAATTTATTGCACGTCCTTAGTTGCCCCTTGAGAAGGTGGGGGTGAGCTGTCTTCTTGAACCGCTGCATTCCATGTGCTGTAGGTAGACCCACAATGCCCTTAGGGAGGGAATTCCAGGATTTTGACCCAGCGACAGTGAAGGAACAGTGATATTTTCCAAGCTAAGGAAATTTGTCATGTCCACAATGACTCTCAGCAATTTTTATGGATGCACCATAGAAAGCATCCTATCTGGATTCATCACGGTTTGGTATGACAACTGCTCCACTTAAAACTGCAAGAAACTAGAGTGTTGTGAAAGCAGCCTGGTCCATCACACAAACCAACCTTCCATCCATTAACTCCATCTAGACTTCTCACTGCCTCAGGAAGCAGCCAACATCATCAAAGACCCCTCCCACCCCAGTTATATTGTCCTCCACCCTCTTCCATCGGGCAGAAGATTCAAAGGTGTGAAAACATGTACCAACAGATTCAAGAACAGCTTCTTCCCGGCTGTTATCAGATTTATGAACAAACCTCTCATATATTAGAGTTGATCTTTCTTTTCACCTTCTCTCTGGCTGTAACACTATATTCTGCATTCTGTTATATTACCCTGATGGACTGATGTTAAGTAAGATTTGCCTGGATAGCACACAATACAATACTTTTCACTGTATCTCGGTGCATGTGACAATAATAAATCAAATCAAATCAAATCAAAGTTGAGATGGTGAATGGCTTTGTGGTGTTCACATATATCTGCTGC
>NW_025154939.1:0-1435 GCF_004010195.1 Chiloscyllium plagiosum
CTCCTCTGCGCTGGGCTGTTGCTCTCTGTTCTGTGCTAGGCTCTTGCTCTCCCCTCTGCGCAAGGCTCTTGCTCTCCCCTCTGTGCTGGGCTCTTGCTCTCCCCTCTGCGCAAGGCTCTTGCTCTCTCCTCTGTGCTAGGCTCTTGCTCTCCCCTGTGCGCTGGGTTCTTGCTCTCCCATCTGTGGTGGGCTCTTGCTCTCCCCTGTGCGCTGGGCTCTTGCTCTCTCCTCTCCGCTGGGCTGTTGCTCTCTCCTCTGCACTGTGCTCTTGCTCTCCCATCTGTGGTGGGCTCTTGCTCTCCCCTCTGTGCTCGGCTCTTGCTCTCCCCTCTGTGCTGTGCTCTTGTTCTTTCATCTGCGCTGGGCTCTTGTTTTCTCCTCTGCGCTGGGCTCTTGCTCTGCCATCTGTGGTGGGCTCTTGCTCTCCCCTCTGCGCTGCGCTCTTGCTCTCCCCTCTGTGCTGGGCTCTTGCTCTCCCCTCTGCGCTGGGCTCTTGCTCTCCCCTCTGTGCTGGGCTCTTGCTCTCCCCTCTGCGCTGGGCTCTTGCTCTCTCCTCTGCGCTGGGCTCTTGCTCTCCCCTCTGCGCATGGCTCTTGCTCTCTCCTCTGTGCTGGGCTCTTGTTCTCTCCTCTGTGCTGGGCTCTTGCTCTCCCCTGTGCGCTGGGTTCTTGCTCTCCCATCTGTGGTAGGTTCTTGCTCTCCCCTGTGTGCTGGGCTCTTGCTCTCTCCTCTGCACTGTGCTCTTGCTCTCCCATATGTGGTGGGCTCTTGCTCTCTCCTTTGCGATGGTCTCTTGCTCTCTTCTCTGTGCTGGGCTTGCTCTCTCTCATCTGCGCTGGGATCTTGAACTCCCCTCTGCGCTGGGCTCTTGCTCTTTCCACTGTGCTGGGCTCTTGCTCTCCCCTCTGCGCTGGGCTCTTGCTCTCCCCTCTGCGCTGGACTCTTGCTCTCCCCTCTGTGCTGGGCTCTTGCTCTCCCCTCTGTGCTGGGCTCTTGCTCACCCCTCTGTCTTGGGCTTGCTCTCTCATCTGCGCTGGGCTCTTGCTCTCTCCTCTGCGCTGGGCTCTTGCTCTCTCCTCTGCGCTGGGCTCTTGCTCTCCCCTCTGTGCTTGGCTCTAGCTCTCCTCTCTGGGCAGGGCTCTTTCTCCTTCCTCTGCGCTGTCCTCTTGCTCTCCCCTCTGCGCTGGGCTCTTGCTCTCCCCTCTGAGCTGAGCTCTTGATCTCCCCTCTGCGCTGGGCTCTTGCTCTCCCCTCTGAGCTGGGCTCTTGCTCCTTCGTCTGCGCTGGCCTCTTGCTCTCCCCTCTGCGCTGGGCTCTTGCTCCTTCGTCTGCGCTGGCCTCTTGCTCTCCCCTCTGCGCTGGGCTCTTGCTCCTTCCTCTGCGCTGTGCTCTTGCTCTCCCATCTGTTCTGGGCCCTTGCTCCTTCCTCTGCGCT
>NW_025154940.1:0-1435 GCF_004010195.1 Chiloscyllium plagiosum
CCAGGAGCCAATGTAGGCTTCAGGATGCAGAAGTTGGGGGAATGGGACTTGGCGCAAGTTTGGATACGGGCAGCAGAATTTGGGATGAGCTGAAGGATACGGAGGGCAGTTGCTGTGAAGTGTGCAAATACAGCATTGGAATGGTCATGTTTGGTGTCCCATGACATGGCTGAGATTTTCAGTGTCTAATCTTTGTGAGATGGAGGATATGGGGCTCAGATCATTCTCAAAGATGAGACCCAGTTTGTAAAGAGTCTGGTTGAGCAGCAGACAGTGCTCAGGGAGAGGGATGGAGTTTATACCAGGAGCTGAAGAGTGTGGCTTTGATTTTCCCAATGTGTTTCCCAGTGAGCCTGGCTCCTCAGTCCTGACTGCTCTTAGCTGCTGTGGTTGTCACTGATTGGACACTTATTATTAGAGATTCTGACCACAGCAGAAAGCCCCAGTGTAAAAAATAACTGCAAAGATTGTCAGATCGCAAGGTTGAAACTTCACCATCAGAGGAAGTGAAAGAAGGAGCTCGGAGCAGCTGGACGTTTGTTCCTGAGACGGGAGAAAACTGTAAACTGTCTGCACTCCCTGGAATCTGACAGGACAGGAGGCTGAAACAGCACAATGATGGAAAAAGTGTCAGTCACTCGCTCACAAACACACACGCCTGCACTCGGAGATCAGAAACAGAATCCAGTAGCAGCTCTGTCTCCAAGCTGTGAAACCTGCACAGAATTGTTCCCTCATTCAGTTTTTAACTGGCAGGATAGACCAAGCAGGGGAGTCATTGAGAAATATCATGAAATGCTGAGGTCCCAGCACAGATCCCTGGGACACCACTATTCACATCTTGCTCAGTGGTGTGTACAGTCGGAACGGAGTTGCCCTGGGAGTCCTCAACATTAACTATGGAACCCATGAAGCCTCATGACAGCAGGTCAAACATGGAGAAGGAAACCTCCTGGTGATTACGACAGAGCACCAGCCTCCCCTCCAACCTCAACTGAGCAGTCAGTCCTCATTCATGTTGAACAACACTTGGAGGGAACACGGAGGGTGGGAAGGATCTAGGATATACTCTGAGTAAGGGACTTCAAAGTCCACCATCAAGAGCTGCTCAGAAGCATCACTACTGAGCAAGGTGGTCACGTTCCACCTGATTCAGCTGCTCGACTGGACCTGGGGCGGGTAGTGAGGGAACCAACAAGAGGGAAAAACATACTCACTATCACCCTCACCAATCTGCCTGCTGCTGGTGTATCTGTCCATGACAGTATCAGTAAGAGTGACCACCGCACAGTCTGTGTGGAGACAAAATCCTGTCGTCACATTTAAATTACCTTACATTTTGTTGGGCAGGAGATATGGGATATCAGGAAGAGTTTTTTTTTCTCAGCAATTGGTAATGATGTGGAAATTAGTGCCCATTCAGGTGAAGCAGGTG